>NW_025110763.1:260981-332178 GCF_011392965.1 Frieseomelitta varia
TTTTTTTTTTTTTTTTTTTTTGGATACGTTCCTTGATTTCGCGTTGGCAAAAATTGCATGAAGATTGCTGTTCAGTCGCGAGCAAGTAGTGATTAAATGTAAACGCGATATAAAAAAGGCGAGTAGATATTAATTAGACTGGAGGTCGTAAAGATATAAATATCCACGGTCGAGTGGTTCTTTGAGCATTGAAGAATTAAATATTAGTATTTACAATAATTGATTAATTGAATGAACAGTCGCAGTTGGCGTAAATATTACGTAGAGTAGCTATAAAAATCGAGTAAGAATAAAAACAGTCGGTACAGTAAATGTCGCTGACAATGAATATAAATATCCACTACTATTACTATTATGTCTCGAATACATTTGTTTTTTATTATTTTATATTAATATGTTTTTTATATTTTTATATTATTATTTTATATTTTTATTATTTTATATTATTTTATATTATTATAATAACTTGTATATTGCTGAATTCGTTTTCAACAAAAAGAAAAAAGAAAATTCTTTGTGAACCGATGTTTTATTTTAATTGACGTTTATCTGCGACTGTCGAGAACGTTTGACAACATTTATCTCTGTTTCATCGTCTATTTAAAACTTCCTCGTAATCTCTCTCTTTTAATTACAAAATAACCTCGTCTTCGAAATTATGCAACAACAGTAACTAAAAAAATCGTTCTTCGTTCGTTCAATGTCAAATTAATTAATAAAGTACGAAATTTCACTTGTCTTGCAGACACGTGTCGAGCAGAAAATTCTCTTCGCATTTTTCAGTTTCGAAAATCACGAACGTCTTCTAGATCTTCGTTTGTCTATCGTTTTCAGGTTTCAAACGTTAAACAAGAACGAACGGCGAGTGCTCGCTTTTTAAACAGAAAATCGTTCCTCGATTTGAAAACCTTCAAACGCACGTATCGTTTCACCGAGTTGGTCCCTGTTTTGAAGCACATCGGAGAATCGCCATTTCGAATCTCTGTCACTTGCAGCGAAGATTTCCCGATGCAGAGTTTCAATGTAGAGTTTTATGTAGCCGCCGTTGTATCGAGAACGTTCGCTTACGTTCTCATCCTTTTCTTTACCTTTCCTCACACTCTTTCGCTGGAATCACGCAGCACGTGCTTCCAAAGTTAGAAAACGTTTGTGGAAACGTTTGCCCAAACGAAGTGTCCAAGATTGGAACTGTGGCTGCCGTTCTATCGCGTCTTATCTCGTTCTGCTATCCGGCAAGAGATACGTTTATTTCGAGATAATAAAAATTACAGCTTTACGAAACGACGCCGTCCTTCCGTTCGCCATTTCAAATTTCAAATAGGCAACTCTGTCTTATCGTTCGCCAGTGAATTCCAAGTAACTGCCACTTGAAACATTGTTGCTCGTTGCGAAAAGGGAACGGTGTATCTTCGAGCGTTGAGTTTGACTGTTGCTCGAAAGGGATTTACTCGTGAAATTTCACGTTTTTTTTCTTTCTTAAACGTTTGGTATTTTTATTTTCAGCTGTTTGAAGCTTGATTTTAAATTTAACTTGAAGCTTGAATTTTAATCGTTTATTTTTAATAATCAATAATGGAATTTAGTTTGATAAAATTGTTCAAAACAGCTCCGATCTGTTCACAAATTTTTTGTTTTCGATTTTTGTAATTCAATCATTTTTATTTCAGAGACAAAAAGTGCAAAGGATCGATGCTCTTTCGTTCACACTTTCCCGTTTATGTACTTTAATTTCGAGCTCTTGCTCCGTCGTGAAAGTTCCAAAAGCATCGCAAAAAGTATTATTTCACGAGAGCGTTTTTCATCCTCGCTATAATTCAACCGTTTCATTTACCCCATTGACAATCGAAACACCTCGTGCAGAGGTAATCTTCCTGTATATGCGCCGTTATAACCCAACGACCATCACAGAGAAGACAAGATAGAAGGGTTCCAGGAACCCTCGTCGTCAACTCGCTCTACGAGTCTCTCTGTTCAACGAGAACGAGCGTGTAGCCGTGGCGAAATCGACTGGAAAAATGGCGTGACCCGTTGAATTGCCACTACGATGCTTGAACTCTGATCAACCATTAACCACTCCATAGAAGCGGTCGGGAAAGGGAACAAAAAGAAAAGCAACGAAGAGAGAAAAGAGAGTAAGGTAGAAGGGAAACAAACGTGAGGTAAAAAAGAAAAAAAAAAAAAAAAAAGAAAACTGTAGAATACAGAGAACGAGACAGGATCGATAGAAAGGTAAACTGGAATGACAAAAAAAAAAAAGAAAAAAAAAAGTGAAAATGGAAGGAGATTGGAAAAAGAGGGGAAAAAGAGAACGTGGCGATGTGAATGAAATTTAATTGATAGAAGGGCGAGATGGTTGTTAGAAAATAGAAGGAAGAAAGTAAAATGCAACATGAATGAATGATAAATAGAAAGCGAGCCGTGGAAAACAGCGAGAGACAAAAGGGAGAAAATAGGAGAGCTGCAGAGCTCGAAGAATAGAAAAAAAAATACAGGGAAGGGAGATGGAGAAGGAGAAAAAGAGGTGAAAGAGGAAGAATGGAAGAGAAAAATGAAAGGTACGTGAAAGATGGTAGGATGGTTTGTCCCAGATCCTCCCATCTCGGTTTTGCCCTTCTCACCCTCTAACATTTTCAATGACGTCACGCCGCCGAAGAACGCGTGGGCGTCATTGAATGAACACGACGACCCGGGCGTTACGCTATACATATATATTCGTATAATGATTCACGTAGATACACTGTTGGGATAACATTGATTCAAAACGACGAAATATGTACGAATAATGCGCGAGTATTAATCGTTTTTACGTAATTTCATGCTTCCACGAATATGGTGGAATATAAATGCGGGAGAATAGAGTTGAAATAGAGGTGATTTCACCGGACGAACGAAATAAACGGGGAAAATTTCGATGAGAACGACGCGAGAAAACGTAAAATAAAGACTTTTTTTTTTTTTTGTTCTTTTTCGAGAAAACGGCGAGGAAATTGAATTTAAAAACATTTATCGTGAGAACTTACAACAAAGCCAATTCCCAACTAAATAAATCGAATTCCATTTGGGAACAAGCGTACAAAAATTCTGTACCAAATTTTCTGGCTCGCTTTCACGCGTCCACATATTTCGATTCACTTCGAAATTGAATTATTCGAAAGTACACTTTCGTTTCGATTTATTTCTGCGCGTACGTAGAACTACCCCTTAACGGCAGTTTTATCGCGATTATAGGAACACTCTGTATATCTGGAGCTAGTCGCGTTGGAGTTGGGATGGCGTACTTGCAGACACCCACGTCGTCGATTGTGCCAGGGACACAGAGAGAGAGAGAGAGAGAGAGAGGGAAAGGCTGGACCAACGAGGGCTGGTCGACAAGTAGTATCGATCTCGACGATGGTAGTCATGAACCCACGTCAAAGCACGAACCTTTCATTTTTGCGTGGTCGATGGATTCGGTGGCTGCGAAATACGAACGCGTTTTGACGTAGACTCTGCGTAGGTTACACAGCTTGGTTTTCACTTGTTGAACAGAGTTTGACTATCCATCACACGGGATAATGCGCGTTGCCGCATATATTGTGGAGGAAATACGTGTATGCGCACGTATGTATATGTATAAGCGTGCTTTTTAACTCATTCCGAATCAAATGATAATTTGTCACGACGACGGAAACCGATCCTAAGTGGAAATTTGTTAATTTATTTATTTTAATTACTTTGTACGTTTAATTACTACTTTGTAACTTGAAGATTTTGCAAAAACGCACGAACATTGACAGCCTAATTGTGAGTGTAAAGTCCCAGTTTTAAATGTATTACGTTTAGACAGCGTTTGATTTTAATTTCGTGTTTTTAATTAATTAATGATTTTCTGAATTGATATTTCCTTCTTTCGACGAAAGTTATAGCTAGGTAAATGTAGCTAATTGTTATAGTTTTTTACAGAATTCACATTGAACGCTGTCGACGATTTAATAGATCAGAGCTGGCTAACTGGGAAATCAACAGAGTGGGAGAGTGGACGCTCATGCACGGCAAAGAAATGCAGTGGAGGGGGGGGGGGGGTAGCGCTAGCGTTCAGAAAAGTAGGGGCAAGGGCCGCCAGTTAGCCTCGACTCTGTAATAGATAACAGATACAATTTCGAGTTATCATATACACAATATAACAATGTGAACTACATTACAGTTACTTTACAAGTTTAAAGAAAATTTCTTAAAATAAAAATCAATTTTTAGTGATTCCTTTTTAATCAATATAAATTGATTAAAACTGATATAGACGAAGCTTCATCAGTTTCTTCTTGTTTTTTTTCTTCGACAAAGACGAAAGCTAGTACGATTGTACGAATTTCAATCAGAAACACGTAAAACAAACCCTTTGTAAATTATGTATTATACACCAATAGAGAGATACGTGTCATTCACAATTAAGTCGACGTCTATATATATTAGCAGGGAATCACCGTGAAGCGTTATCACGAATCGATCAATCGCTCGCCCGAGAGATTAGACTGTGAATCGCTTCCAGGAAAGAAATATTACGCGAACTGTTAATTGCCACTTCTGTCGTGAGAACTCACGCGAATGAAAATTGATTTCAAATGAAATTTCGATTGAAGCAGAAGAAGCGACAGGCTGACGTCGCGCATCCGGAAGTGTTTTAATCATTAGTACTAGCGTTTCGTAACAACGTAACAAGAATATCAAAAATTGTAATTCATTGTATCTCTTAACAACGTACTATAACGTATCGCATTATAGTAGAATGTGAAAACGAAACGTTGATATAAAAAGTGACAATTAATAGTAAGCTTCACGTTAAAGTATTTATGTCTGACAGCGTGTGGGAATTGAATTAATTCATCGACGTGTCTTAGTTTTGTCATTTTTCAGCGTTTTCGTAGATGCATGGTCTCTCGAAATATCCGCGGTTTGAGAACGAATCACGGTACAAAGCAAACAAAGTACAAGAAAAGGTAGAGAGGAGGGGGACGACGACTGCGTTGCGCATCCGGAAGCGCCTCGATCGAGACGACGAGGAGAAGTAGCAGGTAGGCTACGGAACGGGGGTCAACGAATCGTTGGGACACGACGCAAGGCGAATGCACCGGTGGCTAGGCGCAGATGCAGACCATCGGTGCCACGGCCTCGTCCGCTACGTGAAATCCTAATGTTTCGCTTTCCTGCCGCGTTTGCGTTTCTCCGACCCACGACCGTCCTGTTTAATTAAATCCTCCTTAACCGGGGAGCCTCGGACGAGAAAGTTTGCAACGTTGAATCGCTCGTGATTTCGACGATCAACTGCCTCCGACGTTCTACGCTTTTTTTCTAGCATCTCTTCGTCTCTTGATTTTTTAAATATTTTTTTTTATTTTTTTTTCGTTTAGTTCGACTCGAATATCGACTTGCGCTGTAAGGATGATTACGGAAATTTTTGCGATTTGTTAGCAAATCGTCTATCAATTTCTCTTTGGATAATTTTTTTTTTTTTAACAGATTCTTCTTAATTGTGCGACGTTGTAAAGTATTATTTGCCGTAAATTGATTTTATGATTTTGATGTCACGATGTCAAGTTTTGATTTAGATGGATTTAGAGAATGATCTTTTAAACGGAATTTTTCAGATAAATTTCCTGCAGCTCTAGGCTACAGAGTGAATGGAAAAGTATCGTCGTTGGATTTCAATAAACTCGTACGTTTTACAGTTTGAATAAACAATACGACAGAAATAATTCTCTGAAATCATTTCTACACGCTTGTCGTTAGTTGAAACTGACTGATGCACCGAGGGCGATTAGAAAATTGGCATTACAAGGAAACAAAGATTCGTCTCCGGTGACAAAAAACTCCTCGAAAAATATTGTCTGTTGAATTGCAAATCAAGGTGGATTTCTCGGGGGCATTATCCGCACTTGATAAAATTCAATTATACTGTGCTCGTTTATTTTCCGCCACTCGCGAATGCATTACTCGCCGAGCACTACTTTTACTTCGCCTCTTGCCTCGCGAAGACTTTGTTCTTCCAAATTTACATCATCCCCGTGTGCCTAGCAACAAATTCTCTTCCGCGATCTTTTTTTTCTTTCTTCTTTTACTTTTCTAACTTTAGAAGTAATTAGAAGAAAGTGGGGAAAAAATTAATGGCAAACTGTTTGCAGCTGTTTGGCTGTAAATAATAACTGCGATGGTGTTACGAAGCGGCAATGCTGCAAATTTCGCTAAACGTACTCGGCGAGTTTGCCAAAGTCTGAATCACACTCGAGATTATTAGCAGTCTGCGAATGCATGGTCCGCGAATTTTGTCGGATATTGTAGATAAAGTGGATCGTATATTCTTCTCGGTATTGCATTTAGGAATCTCTCGGGCGGGAATGGAATAAAGATTCTTTATTAATAAAGAATATTAGTGTGAATATAGTTGGCTTTATTTATAGTAGAATTTTAGTATAGTAAAATTTAGCGTTATAAAAATGTTGTTATCAATAACAAATTCTTTTTTATGCACAGTTTGAAGCAATTTTACATAATTCTTTCCACAAACTTGAGTACAGAAGCTCCAATCGAATTTATGAATTTCAAGTATATTCTCAGCTATTTAATTCTAAGTTTCGGAAGATAATAAATTTTCGTCGATCGAATATAAAAATTACGCGCATTTTTCTACACAGTTCTAAATTTCGAGAATCAACGCAAATGTTATTTCAACGAACGAAAATGTAAAAAAATTCGATCTAAGTAAATCCAAGTTTCACAAAGCCGTATATTTTCGATTGACGAATATGAAAATATTGAGTAATTCTGAATTAAAAGAGAGAGGGAGAATGAAATAAAATCTTAATAAAATTGAAGAGAACAGCGCACGAAGAGATTAATGTGAAACGAAACATTGATTCCTACACCGAGAGTGATATCGGTTTTTTCGTAATTATCATGTGGCTCGAATCGACGATTCGTTTTTTTTTTTTCTTTATAAAAGAGAAAGAGAGAGAAAAAAAACAAATCTCTCGTGGTTCTCGTTGCGCAGTCGCGATCGACATTCGTGCCAAGCTCTGTGATCCACGATGCAACGAGAATTGAAACGATCGCGAACCGGAACGTATCATTTTCATCGACGTCTGATTACTGACTCCACCAACGCGTCGCTTTTCCATGTTTCTCGTTTTCTCCTATCAGCTCCTCCTGGCACATTTTTATCGCCACCCCCTGTTCACCCCCCATCGGTATCATAACTTCGCTGTCACATCCTTTGGAGTTTCGAAAACACGTTCGTGAAAATTAAAAGTGGAACGTCTTGCTCTCTAGAATAGATCACTTCTGTAATTTGGATTTTAATTTGCAGTTCAATTCAATAGTTGTCTTCACGATCGATTTGGATAATTAGTTTGAATGAATTTTAATCGGTCTTAATAAAAATTAAATTTGTACGGATTTATAGTGTAAGAATTTATCGATCTTGATAGAGGGATAAAAATCATTTTCCTATCGGTGAGAAAAAGAAAAAAAAAGGAAATTTTGGTCCAGTATGATTCCATATAAATATGAAAATGCATAAATTAAAAGCAAATTATTAATTTAGCGTTATATATTTTAAAAGTATATATATTTTAGTTATCATATATTATATAAAGTTATATATTTTAAAAGTATATATATTTTTAGTTATCATATATTTTAAAGTTATATTTTAGTTATCATATATTTTAAAGCTATATATATTTTAAATTTATATATATCTTAGTTATTATATATTTTAAAGCTATATATATTTTTAGTTATCATATATTTTAAAGTTATATATTTTCGTATTTATGACACACGTTTTCTATCAATTTAAGACTCTCTTTTTAATTTCACATCACTGAAAATTGAGAGATCGACATTTAAAATCCAGAAGTAGAAAATTCCGTCATACATACACAACGCGTAATCTAATAGCAATAGTTTTCCATCAAGAAAATGAAAATGAAAATTTCTAGATAACAGTTATTAGAGAGATAAAAATTTAAAAATATGACAACGTATTTTTCATCGATGATAAATAATCCCCCCTACAGAGAGCAAAGTCTCGAATCAAATCGAATTCCCTCGAGGGGAGAGAATCGCTCGACGGTTTGTCTTGTTTCGACAAATATATTTCTTTCTTCTCTCTCTTCCTTCTCGAGCGGCCACGACTTCCGAGTGGAACGAAGGAAATGAGAATTCGCTTTGTAATGGAAAAATGGAGCACGCTTGCGAACGAAGTTGAACGTCGCTTCTTTGATGATCGAGCGGCACAGACCGGCGAGATATAAGCGGACTTGGTATACTGTTAAACTGGGGAATTATAACCGCAATAAACCTTTCATAGCGAACCGGTTGCTTTGGGATTTCGCTCGAGGGCGATCAGAATCGAGATTAATGCATTAACTTGTTCTTTGCATCACTTGTGTGACCGATGAAAAGTGATCTGTTTTATATTATATTAGAGAGGGAAAACCTGTTGAATTGTCGGTGTGTTGCTTTTGATATTTGTCAGATTTTGGGATAGCTCGATTTGTTACAGTTAGAGGAGAATAAAATTATAACAATAATTAACAACAGAATTACCAAGGACTTAAATAATAGAATTTTCGTCAAAGATATTAAAAAAAAAAAAAAAGAAAAACTATGAAGTACAATGGAATACACGAGTCTTTATGTATTTGGTAAAAAGTCATTTAATTTTTTAGAAATACATTGTGTTACGTCTGTAATATATCCAAAATAAGCAAAAATTATGAATCTGTCATTTGACCTCGGCAGTTCTAGCGTTGAGACATAAAATTTCTCTCATGTTTGACAAGAAAGTTTTGAAAATAACGAATTCTCTGGTAATGCAACAATCAAGATCCAAATTTATCCGTAGTTTTCACAAACAAATGATTATCATAATTATAATTCCGATTTTTGAATTGATCCAGCTCACCGTAAAAGATTGATTATGCGAATATTTGTTCACTCATCGATGTTTCTTAGCAAATCTCTAAACGTCGCTTTGGCGAAAAAGTAATTGCATTCTTTTTTTTCTTTCTAACAGATGAACATGCATATATTTCTTAAAATGTGACTAACTTCCTGATTGTTTTAGAAAAAGAGAATGCACGATTTCGTTTATTTTGTTCATTTCCTTGGATTTCAAAATGAAAATGAAAATTTCAATCGCACTTTGCTGTATTATTCTCTTATAAAAAAGAAAACAATTATCCGATGTGGCCTTTGAAACTGTTAACTATTAATTATCAAAATTGGTAAAATTTCTACCGACGAGGGTGTATCAAATCAAGTTCTTGGGACTTTTCTTTCTTGTCGAAGAAGGTAGGAACGAGGTTGCCTGAAATGGTCAAAATACATTGTCCAATAAAGTTTTCGTTTCTCACGAAAGATTCGTCTTTCATTCGCACACACGTGAAAAGACCAATCTAACGTAACAGATTTGTGTGCGAAACGTCAAAGTACTAACTTGGTTCTCTTCGACATATTTCTTATTAATGCAAAGATCCGAAGCTACGATCTAGTAATTTCCTGCGAAGGAAGGACGGAATAATATTGGCCAGGTAGAGCAATGCGGTAAGGAGAATGTAGGCCAACAAATGGCGCTCTATGCAACCGTACGTCAACGACGAATCACTAGGTTTAAATTCTTCAACGCATTGATCCGCGATCAATTATTTATCAATCCTTTGACAGTCATATCTATAGGTTTGGAACACACGTTCCTCTCCAACGGTCTTTCGCGTAGGTTCATCGATCCGAGAGCTACCGCTGTGCTCGTGTTTTCATACCGTTTCGCCCCAATTTGGTAAAAATCCTCGCGCGTGAAACTTGGAGGTTAATCACTTACTTTTCGGAACTGAACTGCCAACTCGCTCACGCTATTTTTAGATAATACTCGTTTCTGGGTGTTTCCAAAATCGCGGAGGTCAGAATCTAGTCAGAAGTCGAGAAGAAGGAGTAAATTCGTTTTTTACTTGATCTTTGAAGGCTTCGTTTTTTGGGACGATTGAATTTGAAAATTTACTAATTCTGGACTAAATACTTGAATTTAATCAATTTTATTAATGACGAAAATCTAGAAGTGATAGAAAAAAATAATTAATAGGAGAATGTTCTATATTTGAAAATATGTAAAAAGTGTGGCGAACTTCGCAAATTCTTGAATTTTTCATAAACGCGTAGAACTATATATATATATATATATATATATATAGAAAATATAATAGAAAATACAAATAAAAATATCCAAAAGTATTGCTTAAGGGTAATATACAATAAAACCCTGTCATTTCAAACAACAGTGTTCGCGAAAAGTATCCAATAGGTCTAAAAATGAATATGTCGTACCTTGGATGATTTTTTTTTTTTTCGCGCGTATTTACGTACCGCGCGCTGCACGTTCGAATTTCACATAAACGCGTAAACATCCGCAGCTGTAGTCGCCGAGTTAATTACTATTAATTCAATGTTGTCTGACTTCAATGTTGTACTACTTGCTGCAGGATTGCGCAAACACAGAGTGAGAGACGGTTCACCTCGAAGCGGAGAGTCGTGACTCGACAGTCATCGTTCTTCAGGGAGCCCGTGCACCCGGAAACTGTAGCACAATTCGACATCGAGATAATTCGATCCGCGATTGTAGGGAACCGGGACGACGACTGAAATCTTCTTGACTGTAATCACGCCGCGGGTGCAATCACTTTGGACTATATAGCTGGGCGATTGGCAAAGGCGAGGATTTAGGAAGATTCAGGATCAGAGAACTGAGAATTTTCAAAGAATTTATGAGAAATTTACAAAATTTTAGTTTGTTTAAATTATTTTCTTTAAATTATTTGAAAAAAACGGCATTACTTATGAGTATCCCTAATATGTATGTATGTATATATGTTATATATATATATTTATTTATTTATTTTATATTTTATATTTATATATTTATATATTTATCTCTATATTTATATTTATCTATATATTTATTTTATAATATTTTATATTTATCTATATATTTATTTTATAATATTTATCTACATATTAATTTCATAATATTTATATTTATATTTATCTATATATTTATTTCATAATACTTTATATTTATCTGTTTATTTATTTTATAATATTCTATATTTATATTTAATATATGTGTATATATTTTTTATTTAAATTTAGATTGAATCCAGCTGAACATAAGATAAGGCAAGCAACGATTTGATAAAACCAATTAAGAAAAGTGGATCGTTGCAGGCATCGGCTGGTGGTAACATCTCAAAAAGAAAAATAATAAAATCGCGCGCTGCTTTTATCCCCGTATTTCCTTGAAATCGCATCAAAAGAGAAGCACGGCGCGTATAAATAGTCGTTTGATTCACTCGTCGGCGAACACATCGTCACACGCTGTTACGTTTTCCTTTCAAGTTCCGAGCAAAAGTTAATACAGGATAGGGGGACAATGGGAATCTCAATTTTTTTTTTCTCGTTGCAATAACGCCGCCACCAGACGCATACAATGACGCAAAGACGCGAGTAAGAGTATTAATTCATCGTCGTTTTCCGAATCGTTTGCAACTGTCGCCGATCTTTTATGTTTTTATATTCCCTGAGACGATAAAAATAACAGTGACCTAGTTGTTTAAATCGCTCATGCCTTTTCACGTAGGTTTCAGTCTCATTCAGGCAGCACGAGCAGATCATTGCGCTTGAACTTTTCTATACTTAGCTTCGATCGCTTTAATAATTTTTGTCGGCGTTACGGGAAATTTAGAGAAGATTTGAAACAGACTTTTGATCGATCGACAAATCAAATCTCGTTTCATCAACGAGTTAAATTGATTTCTCGCGATTTAACCGAGGACAAGTCAATTGCTTATATCAGACATTTTTATAATTACAATTAACCGGATCGAAAAATACGAATCGTCGAGATTGAAAATCGTTAAGGACGTAAGGAGATAACGTTTGGTTTAAATTTAAAAAACTGAGACTCTGTCACAGAAGAAGATACTTATTTATGTGTCTATCTAACCTGTATAATATTTTTCTCTAAATTATTCACTTTGCAGTCACTCGGAGGAAGAATTTTCAAAATTCAACGTCACACCATTTTACGATCTCTTCTTAATAAAAAAAAAAAAGAAAAAAGATAAATAAACGTTCTTCAAATTAAAAAAGTCGCGTCCAAGTAAATTTCTCGCTGTCGTTGAAGATCTTGTTTAATCAGTTGCAGCTTTGAGAAAAAGTTCCTCGCTTCGAAACTACTGTCGAACTGTTGGGCATCGTTAATAATCGACGATAATTCAAACGAGCACTTGGCTACGTACACTTGACCGACCTTTCGACCGCTTTTACCGTTCGCCGCGCGGAACGAAAGCGGAAAGAGAAAACGGGAGCTGAATGTATGCGAAAAGAGAGAAGGCGAAAACACACGCCGATCGCGACACGTCCTCGCGCACGGTCGTGTAACGGTGTACAGAAAATGAAAGCGATCGTGCACGCGTTCGTCGTGCATTGTAATTGAAGAAAAAGAAAGAAAAAAAAAAAAAAAAAAGAAACGAAAGAATAGCAAGGAATAATTGTTCTGAAACAATTTCTAATCGTTTCTTAAAATGTGTATGCAAGTTGAAAGTACGAAATATATCATAAAGATCGCAAAAGCATTTAATCGCCTACGATCCATTATGTCAGTAGGCCTTGGTATTTGACATAATCTTATATGTTTAAGATGATTATTCGTGCCATATATTAATCTTTTATTAAATATATATTTAGAAATCAATGTGTTACAATTTTTGTACACATTTTCAGATTGGTTGCAATCTTTATGAATATAATCATAAAAATATTCTTCACGGTACAAATATGTCTCGTAGCTACTGTTTGAAAAGTACATTAATCAGGATCTCCAATACAGAATCCAAAATTTCCAAACACTGCCAGATTTTCACACCATCATTCTGATTCCTCAAATTTATTTATAATTGAATTTAAAATTTAAATAAATAAAATTTTATAATGAAATAAAAATTATAGTAATAATTTAAATTAATTAATAAAGTTATTTATAATTAAAAGTAATGAAAATGAAATTATTAAAAATTAATAAGTAAAATTTAATTTGTACCTTTTGTATCAGGATTAATTAATTTATTTTAATAATTTAATTATCTCGAAATAATAAATGATCTAAATATATATATAAATATATTATTATTTTTAATTAAAAAAAATAAATATATATTTAGAAATTAAATGTTTTTCATATTTATCAATATCTAGTTTTTCCTTTTAACAACAGTTTAATCCTTTCTTCGTGCAGAGGAAAGGAACCCAGACAAACACCAAAAAAAATAAAAAGAAGGATCTCCATTCATCCCCCATGTTGAAGCATACGACGTCAATCTTCTTTTAACGCTTAATTCGTTAATCTTCGGGCTAAAAACACTCGCGAGGCTGATCCTGATTCACGTCCGGATCGTTGCCGTTGGTTTACCGAACGCTGATTTATCGTATCGTAGCATGGAGACCGAGCTCGAGCAATAAACTCGAGCGGGATCTAAATCCCTATTTTACTTACCGAGCGGTGGCAAGACTGCAGCGTAACAGCGTGGACCGAGGAGAGGCTGAGGAAGCCAGGCGTGTACTAAATTTAAAAGTAAAACCTCCGCCTTTGTTGCCGAATCCCCGCGCTGAAAGAGAAGGTTGCTCCGCTCCTCTTCGAGCTATTCAACAGATTTAAATGGGCCCCGGGGCTACGCGACCGGCACTCCTCTTTTAGTTGTTTTAAAATACAGACGCTGCGGGTTCAACGATACGTGCCTTGGATTTATTTCGATTGGCCTCGTTTCATCTCTCTCTCTCTCTCTCTCTCTCTCTTTCTCTTTTTTCTTTTCTCCTCGTTGTTCGTTCGCGGTTTTTTGGAGTGCAATTTTGAACGCAACTTCGTTCAATCGTGGAGACAGTGAAATATATATTCCGTATTGGACACGCGGAGAATATTTTTCCGATGTTCATGTTGTCTTTTTGACACCTCCTTGTGAAAATTTTAGGAGGAAGCTTGTCGATGTCAGTTAATTGGAGAAAGAAATATAATGCAGCGTGAAATAAATTGGTTTCTCAATACAGATTACTATTAGTAAAAATTTCATTCAAGAGAGTGAAACATCATATTACAAAAGCAAATCTGGATATTGAGTTTCAGTGACTTTATGCATCTATTGTTAAAATATACTACCAATCGAAAATAGAAATCTATCAGTCTTTCGTTACATAATTGCAATCAACTTTCTCCAACTGGGAAGAGACTCTGTAGATGCTACGCTATTTAAACAAAAAAAAAAAAAAAAAAAATTGCTCGATACATTTTTCGAAAATAAACGATTGTAACTGAAGTAGCAGTAACACTGAGACACCAATAGAAATTTCCTCCCAAGAACGTACAAAAAATTCACGCGAAACAGAATGAAAATAAAAATGTAGAATCATTCTAAGATTTCCCATCGTCGCGAAACGGGGATCGAAAGATTCGCGTCCAGGTGTCCATCAATTCCTTGCTGGTCTAACTGCAAATCAGTCGCTTATGATTATAAATTTACATCCGGCGCGGTGACCGCGCGAGAGGTATTATTCAAAATTAGCGGGCCAGCGAAAGTCGGAAGTGGCAATTTGGCCGGCGAAAAAGAGAAGAGAAGAGGGGAGAGAGAGAGAGAGGTTTTCTCGCCACGGCGTCTCTACCGCGGCAACAAAAGACCGGTTAATTATGATTCTTTTATGATTCGATTTAACCGATCCCCAGAGCCGCGGAGGAATATCGCGCGCACAATGTACGCCGGGAATTAACGGACTATTAGCGCCGGAACAATGGAGTCTTTTTCTTCTCGGTGAGGGCCGTCTTTCGACGACAATGGGATCGATGTAACGCTGGAAACCTTTCCCTCCGGGCGATTGTAGCAAACGGACTTTAAGCGACTAATTTGCTCTGCCCTGCTTTCGTCTGTTTCGCCCGTCGTGGAAAACCGTCGGAAGGGGGAGGAAAAAAAGTAACTGCTCACCGAGTTCCAGTTAGGGAGTATAGGAGCGGACGTGACGATTTGAGGTGTAGATTGTTTTAAAGCATCGTTGTCAAGGGGTTGAAATGGACCAGCCTGTAGAAACTGACAGAGATTCGTTGATTTCTCTCGAGGCTGTTTAGAGGAGGGAAATGATGGGAAATTAGATCGCTTGAAGTAATTACAGTAGCTATTCTAGCAGCTATTGAAAAAAAATTGTAATTTTAAACGTAAACTGTTGCTCTATGAAAAATGACAATTCTCTTCCTTTTTTCAAGTGTAAAATATTGCAGTGCTTGAATCTTTTTCTATTTTAATGGATTATTATCGGGTTAGAGCTTGTCTCGATTCTAAGATAATCTAACAATTTTCCCGAATTATCGAAAACCACGGGGGCATCCACTTTTACAGTGAAATATTTCGAGGGGAAAAGCAAACGTGCTCGCCTCGCGCGAAATTAATCTCAGCAACGAGAACAGGATTCTCGAGCGTGCTTTCGGGGGAAAGACAGACGGAAACCACGAGAACGGCCCAGGCAAAAAGCTAACCTCTGACCGCGAAGCACCTGCCGGAGCCATAAAGGGCAATGATATTTTTATAATTGAAACTAATTGCAGGTTGACCGCCCGCTACCGTGCGACCTGTAATAAAAGCAAGAGCTGGGTAGAACCGGCCTTCTGGACTGACAAACGTTTGAGGCGACGGAAAACAGAAAAGATGGCTGATCTGCTCGGTGTCGCAAAGGTAAGAACTTTACGTTTGGAAATTTCATTGAATCCAATAATTTAGAAAATCAAAAGGATTAAGTATTCTCTTAATTCACAAGTAACAATTGCATGGAATTTTCTTTGAAACTGGAAAAATTGTACTTTGTACAAAATACAAATGTTATATGTTATATAATATTATTATATTATATTATATATTATATATTATTATTATATTATAATATTATATATATTATATAATATTATTATATTATAATATTATATATATTACATAATATTATATAATATAACAGATAATATTATATATTATATTATAATAAAATTTTCGAATCGCGTGTACTTGTATTTTGTAACAGAATGCAATTTGAAAATTTTATTAAATACCGGAATATAGCCCAGACTTTTGAGCCGAAGTCTGTAGAGTAATATTTCAAGAAAGAAACGTCCTATTTTGTCCGAGTAGGTTTATACGTTTTATTTTAGTAGCTTCAAGTAGCTCTTCATTATATTCAACAATCTACCATACATTCTACCTAAGAACACAAGAAATCCATGCCGTGTAACGCTGATTATTCCTCCAACTAATTTCTCAACCGCTCCTCCACAACTCAATGTCACAAGAATTACGTCACAAAACCAGAATCCCCGAGAGGAAAAACGTGCAAGCCGTATTTTTCCCCGAAGCCGTGTAATTTCCACGAGTTAGCGCGAGTTCGTCAAACGCTCGTCGAACAAATGCGATCCTCCGACTCGTAGCCAATGATCCAACGATTACGTCACGAGGTAAAAAGCATTAAGAAGAATGCCTGTACCACCATGGTGGTGAAACAATTCACCGACGGGGCCTCCCACGTCCGTCCAAGGAATCATCAACGAGACGAAAGGAGTAACACAGCGAGCGACACAGCGATCGCTGGTTCGAATCGGCGATAAACCGTCCGCCATGAAAGGAACACGCGAAGGAGAGGCTCGCACCCAATCATCAAAGTCGCATTTTCAGCGTAATGGGTGTGTTTAGCCGGCCGTGCACGCTTGGAAAGAGACTGTTGGAAAGAACGATCGGCTGAGATCCAAGCTTGCGAGCCTCTCGATCGTGATCGGAGCCCCTCCGCCACCAATAATCATCGTACGGCCGCAATTACGGGCCTCGGGCGTCCAATCGGGGACCCTCACTTCTTCCACGACATTCGTTCTACACTCTCTGCTCCACCGTGTCCCGATCTTTCTCGTTTCTTAGCCACACTCTATTATTAGGCTGTATTACGGTAATGCGGCGACCAGCATGTCCGGGGCCCAGCGAAATGGCTGCCATAATAGGGACAGACGCCAGATATCCGGCGTTTACCTCGCAGCATCCTCTTCGTACGATTATCGTACGCCACGGAACAGGAATTCTGCTGAAATTTTGCTGAAGAATCCCGTCGGTTTCTCGTCGAAAGCATCTCGAAAGGTGCCTCGTTCGTTTGATAGGTTCGGTTTGATAGGCCTGTCTGTGCGCTGTTTGCGAAGTAAGATGATCATGATTACGAGGGGGATCCCTTTTTGCTGTGCTGCATACAGTAGTTTTGCGCGTAATGGTGCGCGAGAACCCGACATTTTTTTCGAGATCGGGACGGGTACCCGAAAATTTCGAGATTCTCGAAAGAGTCGGGATTCTCGAAAGAGCCGGGATTGCCGAAAGAGTTGGAATTTGGGAAAGGATTGGGAACAAGCCTTAAATAATTCGTTAAAGCCTTCAACTATATCAAAAGGTCGCAGAACCACCATTCGAACAATTCCTTCTGTTATATCTTTTGGTTTAACAATCTTTCGCGTATCGTTTTGTACATACGACAAATTTTATATCGATTCAGTTTCTTTTCTAATACACATACTTATGTTTGGATGCATATGCTTCAAGTGGCGTAGTATTTGCATACTTAGTTTTAAATTCATAGTGACAATGCGTGCATTCCGCCTTTGTATCATCTTTTTCCTGAAAATGTTCCCAAAACAAAAGCTTCTCCTTACCTTCTTCCTTCACACGATATCTTCTGCACTACTTTCTGCTACCACAACTTCACTCTCACTATCACTCGATATTTTTTTCAAAAATTTTCAATCTTTATTAAATTCACACAGATTTTGAAATATACGTCCGAACTTCCCGAATTTCTCAGCGATACTGCTCAACAGCGTACATAATGTCCAAGTACTAAGCGCACAGTCACACGTTTGTATACATCAGGTCACACGATTCTTAGAATCGGTGTTTCCAATAACTTCACTGGTAGAAGAAATTGAACTGTGTATTTACATATTTTGTAGGCTGTTATACAGCATTGTAGTTCGAGAAACGGTAGCCGGGTTCTCAAAATTTTCCCAACCGATCTTTTCCCGACTCGTTCCGACCATCAGGTTCCTGATATATTCGGGTTCTCGCCAGAACCCCTAATTACTTTCGGTAACAATTTTCGCCAGAGATCCGGCGAGCTGTGTTAAAAAGTACCGATACATTTTAATATATTTAATATATAATGGATTTTTTTCATGATCGCTAATCAATGAAGAATTATACGACGGCCATCAGCGCTGAGAATTACATGACAGTGCTACAGTAACGATCGTTACAATGTTGAAGAATAGAAGGTATCTGTATACGAAGAGAAACGTAACATACGGTGAGTCTCATAAAAAAAACGAGCACGGATCTGTTCAAACGCGGCATCTAGATCTCCCAATAAGTAGCGGCGAAGAAGTTCAAAGAGACTCCGCGCGAGATCCTTCCTCCCGTATCCGCGCTTTTCAATATGGAATCGCGCGATAAACGCTCCCCAGGCAAAGAGGAAAGACGTATCTTCTCCGGTAGATAGGGGGAACTTTATAACTTGACTACGAGCAACAGCGAAACAAATCGCGCGACTGGATCTCGCGAGACATCCGGTTTCCTTGGCCGGCACCCTTCACTGCTCTTTTTCTTACTCTACCCCCCCCCCCCTCTCTCTTTCTCTCTCTTTCTCTTTGATATTCGTCAAACGAAAATACGCATCGCGTATTTAATGAATTTTATATTTATTATATTTATTTATTTTTTATATTTATTACATTTTTATATATATTATTATTTTTTTATATTTATTATATTTATTTATTTTTTATATTTATTACATTTTTATATATATTATTATTTTTTTATATTTATTATATTTATTTATTTTTTATATTTATTACATTTTTATATATATTATTATTTTTTTATATTTATTATATTTACTTATTTTTTATATTTATTACATTTTTATATATATTATTATTTTTTTATATTTATTATATTATTTGTACTTTGATTTGGAAAAAGGATTTTTGAATTCTGCGAGGATCTTTGGTAAAAGTGAAGATTTTTGTTGTTCAGTGACTTTACACGTTGTTTGTAAGATTAAAACAGAAAATGACATCGTAGGATGGTTTCGGTTTTATTTAGCGGTTCGCTAAATAAACTTGTATACTCTGTATCGATTCGCCGGTAACGACGGCTGATTTCACTGCAACCGAGATAAGAGAAGATATTCTACCCCGGCGCCTCGACCGAGCGCGTTTGACGAATACTTCTCAAGTATTCGAGGAAACACAATGAACCAACTGTTCAAGCGATAAAAAAAAACTGAGCTAAATCTGTAAAATAATATTTTTAACCCGAAGCTTTAACAAAATTCTGAAAAAATGAATGCTATTATTGTTAAATGAAATAGATACAAATTATGAAAATATCTTTCAAATGAGAAGTTCAAGAAACGTGTGACAATGTTTCAATATCTTGCTTCTAAGTCAATCTCCTCAATAAATATTGACAAATAGACTATGAATACATGCTATGAAATTTATAACATAAAACGTGAGACGCACAAACAGATCTCCATCTAATCTCCGCTTATCTTAATTATTTTGATAAAACTTACAAACAAATTTACACGAAAAATCGCATTTTACTCCTCCCTTACTATCATTTGTTCTCCAATCTACCCCAAAACTAAGACGCGTAAAGTCAGTTAAATACAACTCTTCATTTCCCACGAGGAAAAAGAAAAAGAGAGAGAAACGTTCTGTCTCGTTCATTAAACAAAGCTGAACGCAAACAAACAAAAACGAACGTGAAAGAGGAGAGAGGGACAATCTGAGAACGAAGGTGGTGTGTCCGCGCGTCTGTCACGCAGACGAAAAGAGAGGCAAAACGGTTTGAGCAAAGGAACTTGGTCCCTCCGCGAGCGTGGGTGGCAAGACGGGGGTGAGTATCGAGGGCGCTAATGTTCCTCGGGCAGGAAACACCGTCTCCATCCTGCACCCTCTATCTCTCCGCTCGCTCGCCTATTTTTATTCGTCTTTATCTGAGACTTGAGTCGGTTCCTCTCCATTTCCTCTTGAGGAGTTCTTCCTCCTCCTCCTCATCCTCCCTGTTCTTCTTCTTCTTCTTCTTCTTCTTCTTCTTCTTCTTCTTCTTCTTCTTCTACCACTGCCACCACCTCCTCCTCTCCTGCTCTTCCCCTCCGGGTACCGATGCGGTGACAACAACATGCAAACATTCTGGTATTTGCAATTCGAATGCCGCAAAACGGGGACGGGAAACCGCGGCGAAGAAGCTTGCAGCCGGTCCTCCGCTTCGCCGCGAGAATGCGCCGGTCCCACCCTCCCCAGAAGGTGCACAGCCCGCTATTCTATTAGCCCGCGGATAGATAAGTTCCACTTTGCCCGTGCGAGAACTCGAGAGACGCGAGAAACGTATCGTTTCGAAACGGTTTCGGTATTTTTCAGCGGCCGTCGACGATGTTCGTGTTATCGGTGCTTGTTCCTGGCTCGCGGAATTTTTCCTTCTTCTTCCTCTTTCTGCAGGCGATTGGATTCCTTCGGCGACTTTTTTCATGGTATTTAATGTTTTATTTAGAGAAGGATTAAGGAACAAAGATTTAACGAGTTCAAAGAGTTTTCAAGGGGGTTAGTTTTTTAAACGCGTTTTCCTCTGGTTGGTTTTCTAATTCGTCAAACTTGAGGCAAAGGATATCAAAATTTAGTATCAAAAACAGGTTGAAGAATTTCTTTTTATAAAAAATTATGCTTTTCAGTTCTTTAACTGTCTTTCTGTCATGAAAGAATTTATTAAATATTTCAAGTGTAAAAGAATTTCTCTCGTAGGAATATTTTCAATCGTGATGCGTCTTTCTCTTTGTTGTGAAAAAATTGATTGAGTTTAAAAGATCGATATACATGCATAAATTTTCGTTTCAATTTCATGAACATTCTATGTCAATTTGACATTGATTAGGAATATCATATTTGATTGACGTGTAATTGAGGATGAATTGTTTTTGTTGTCCTTAGCAAGAATATCAATTTGGGATTCTCAACCCCTGAAATTACACGCAAGGGGGGGGGGGGATAAATTCGTCGTAATATTTTTGAGTTACACGCAGGCTGAAATTGTGATGATACGTGCTCGCGGCCGATTTATAACCGGGTGATTATACAATCAAGAAGGCAGATGCGCGCATTAAAAATTCGCCGTCGTTCAGCGACGAAATTCGTGATTATAACGTCGATATAAGAATAGCCTTTGGCCAGAAAAATGAAGACATCTGCCTTGATGAGAACCGTCCGGAGCACGGTCACGTTGAAGGCATCCAACCCTGCATAAATCGACTGCTTAAGCATGGGTTCTGCAAAGAAAAAGAAGAGATGCAAGCAGATGCAAGTCTCCAGAGTTCAAGCGTGACACGATACAATGTTTTCTTTTGTTTAAATTTACCCGTATATCCTTCTACACTATTTTCTGATATTGATACTCCGTAAAGAAATTAAATACATCACAGCATTGATTTATTATTCGTATTATTTTTTCCCTTCAGACGTAAACAAATGAATAACATTTTCTATCCATATTTTATTAAAACGTTTGTCTTCATATCTGTCTGTTTTGTAAAATATATTTGTCTTGATAATATAGCATAGATATGCTCGTGAGGAGCACAAGAGCCTGTCTCATTTTTATTTGCATCGTGTTACGAGTCTTTTATTTAATCATAAAGTGACATTAATTACATTATCAATATATTTCTTTTGCAATGTTCAGAGTTTTGTTATTTTAAGGAACAGTGAAAAAATACAAAATTGCTCGATTCGATATGGGGAAATTTTCAATATATCGAAATAGAACGAATAGCTGGAAAACAGAAAGCCAGATACACTATAGAAACAAAGTCAAGCTGTCAACGATGCACGCCGGCTATCTGGAATCGCGAGCCAGTCGCGTTTCTAATATCTCTTTTTCGGAATCACACGCGTAATACACACGTCGGGGTGAAACATTGGTCGCTATATAATTACGCGCGTATCGTATCGGGGTTGTTTTATATGTGGAAGCCCATTGGGCCGCAGGAACGAACCGCGCTCGAGCAATTTCAGCCCATCGAGGACCAACCGACGCACACTCGATCACGAGATTGCGATACCGGCTAATAACAAGGTTCGTCGAACATGTTGCAATCGCTGAAAGGGACGGCGAAGGAATATTTTTAAGGTACACGAGCGCGATGGAGTCATTACTAAAAAATACAAGCACGATCTCTCTCCCTTTCTTTCTCTGCCTTCACGATTTTATATTTCGTTTAATTTGCTTAACGAGTTTTTCCACTTTTCCTTTCCATTGTTCCCAACGTTTAATAATTTTTTAGTAACTTACAAATTTTGATTCTCTTTGAAGAAAGTTTCTCGTTTACAATTGTTTACAATGGGTCGCAAAATTATTCATGCCACCGAATTCTCCAATTGCTAACGTCGAACGATTCGTAATTAATCGTTTTGCAAGACGAGTTTCAAGATCATTCATAATTATCAGTAAGGATGTTAATTGATTAATTAACTTTGCTCGTTTTGAAATATATCATCATTGGTGAAAATTTTCTTTGTTTCCTGTAATTTCATACAATAGAAACTCGCTGATATCGCACTAGTGATTTCTCGTTCGTGTAGGAAGAGTTTAGGTTTGAATGCATCCATTGAATGGACAGCGACAGTTAAATTAGTCGCGTGAAATTCTACTCGAGCAAACGGAGTCGGCGCAAAACGGGATTCTACCTAACTACGCATAAAACGATGGAATCACTGTTCGATCGAAAATTGCGCGTGTACCAGCACCGAATAGTTCGAATATATCCCCATCAAACGACACGTATCCCGGAGAACGATGCGTAAGTAGAAAACCGTGTCGTTGAAAATAGACGAAGGAGCGAAATTTACGAAATTCAATAATTGCCGACTCGGGGGAGGGTGGAATCGATCGGCCACGCCGTGCCGGCATACTCCTGCGAGGGTAGGGTTGCGGGGGATCGAAGGTTTCGCTCGCGCGAAACTTTTTATCCCCTTTTTCGAAGTTGAAACAAAGACGACTCGCGTGACCAGAAGGCGTGCCACGTGATACGCTACGCGAATCGCCCGCTCGACCAATCGGCTTTCAGAGGCAAACCCCGATACAATGTATGTACACGGTGTGCAGCTTTGATGTTTCCAGTCACGTGACCCACGACTCGATATCAATTCGTGACGCTAAGTGCGCGTTCGCGTGTGCACGCGCTTCTTTCCAAAGCGGTGGAGCTTTAAGGACACCGCTTCCGACTCCGGCCTTTTCCACCTTCTCTTTCTCCACACACACACACACACACACACACACACACACACACACACACACACACACACACACACACACACACACACACACACACACNCACCCTCTTCCTCAACATCGAAATCGTCGAGAAATATTGTTCGCCGGCGTTAACGATCGCGCCTAATCGTCCAACCGACCGAATTTTCCCTCGATAGTCAAATGGGTGTCACCCTGTACCCTCTCGTTCACGTCGATGCTTTTAATTTAGTAGTACGACAACGAAGGCTGATTTTCAACCGTGATACGACGGTGATTAATTCGGTTTCGCAGTTAATAGAATAATGATGTTAGGAGAATGATGAAGGACGTTTGATTAGGTGGTTCTCGACGGAAATTTACAATTAGAGGAATATCTCGAGGAAATTCGGTTGTTTCGGGGATGAAATAGATAGGGAATTGCTTCAATGACATACACGTATGAAGTAACAGTTTCTGTAACGAAAGTAATATATTTTTTTATTAAAATTTGTACACTACTGTAGCTTCAATCGATGTACGAACCATGTCGCCTTGGAAGGATCGAAAAGAATTCATTTATTCTTGAAGCTCGAATTATCACGTCACACTGAAAAACGTTCATTTCTACGATTACAAGAATGGTTGAAATCATGATGATTTCGAGGATTCGATTACATATCTCAGTGTTTAAAAGTGAAGGGATTGAGGTGTGTTGATGATGCGAGCGAGGAATGAGTTTGAAGGTAATGCAGGAAGTAGCAATGCGGGTAAGGTGAGGAAAAAGGTTGTGCGTTTCTCGTCTCATAGTCGCTGCTGCCTAGATTCATCATTGGGGCTGATGGCAGCGACCCCTTACCCCAGAACGCTTGTTGTTCTAACTACTACTCGCTAAAGCTGGACTCGATCACCCTATCCCTAGCGGTGGTTCCGCACTCTGTTTGCTTAACATCGAATATCGCTAGACTTCGACGCTAGGCGCACAGCCACTTGCGGTTTGTACAAGTCGGTGTTCGAAACTCGTACTCGAGGGACTCTAAACCGCTACAAAAGTATCGTTCTGTTATTATTAGGTCGAGTCATAAACAACTTCCGTTTTTTTTTATCAGACATTTACTTTGCTTTCATTATATAACAAAGTTATATTAATTCATTATATATTCATCATTATTACGTATGATCTTCTCTCATCTTCCTGGCAGCTTATCAATTCCTTCCTTGTAAAATGTGGTTGGTTTGGACTGGAAGAAATTTTCGACAGCCTGACTGACTTGCTCTTCAGAATTGAAGGTTTTTCCATTCAAAAATTTTTGCAAGGAACAGGAAAAGGTTATAGTTTGTTGGGTCAAGGTCCGGGGAATAAAGTGGGTTTAGGCAGTTGAACTGACCATCCAAGTTGAAGAATTTTTTCTTGATTCGCCCTTGCTGTATGTGGTCGCGCGTTGTCGTGTAAAAGAATAATGTTTTTGCGGTTGACGAGTGCAGGACGCTTTTCATAGAGTTTTTCTTTCACTCTTTGCAGCCGCTGAACGAATGTATCCGGGTTGTTGATCCTTATCTAACAACTGTCTTTTACGGACGATATTGTCATAGGTAACCCATTTTCCATCGCCTGTTATCTTCCTGTCTGAAGAAAGCCTCGACTCACTTTACCCATAATAATTGACTTGTGGAGCACTTAGCACTATTGCTTTGTTTAAATTCCCAAAGCATCACACGACGAATATATAATTTTATACTCTCCATTTTAGGACAAGCTTAATGACAATTTAATGGCACATGCACAAAATAAAAGACTAACTAAACACTTATTTATTTAGTGAAAGCACAAACTTGTTAAATACGACCTATCTAGCTGCATCGGAAATTATTTACTCGACAATTGATAAAATCGTAATACTAGTCGTACCTGACTGAGTTTCCATGATCTGAAGAAATACAATTTTCTCGAAAATTCCACGCACGTCGAGAATTTTTTGTTCCAAAATTGCAATATTTTCTCAGTCATTTAAGTATATTTAAGTAAAAAACAAATAATAAATTTATTCTCAATCATTTCTATCCAGTGATATCATATCGACGAGTTCAAAAGAAGAAGAAGAAGAAGAAGAACAACGCGACGAGTTATTGTACACGGTTCGGTCACTCGTTACGGTCCGCAATCAGTTGCCAGCGCAAGTGGCTAAGAAAAATGCCAATGAACTGACCATACACCATTGGTCACCTTATGAAAAAGAAAAAAGAAAATCAGTATACTTTTATCATCATATATACCGCGAGACAAAAAAAATCGTGCGTGATCTACTCTACAGAGAATACACCACCGAGAACTTTCGGTGGCAGAGAACTCGCAGGCTTTTCATCACGGTTGTGCGCGATATCGATTCGGACGAGTTTCTTTCAAAGAGCAGACTGACCGTTCCGCCGCGGACAATCGCGATCAGCCGCGAGATAAATCGTGTACGATCATCCATAAGTGGTTACGCTTTCGATAGTGTCAACAGGAACAAGTTGTTAGCTCGGAAGGGCAGGCTAGCGCGTCAAGCCCACCCCGGGATTCCGGAGAGCGTTCGTGATGGATGATCGCAGATATACTGAAAAATGGTGATGGATGAAATCTCGCCGGCTATAAACATTGACGGAATCTGTTACGTGAATTGTAATAAGTTATCCCGCTGCGCGTCTTAATAAAACGGACATTTCTCGGCCGATCCGTCCCGGCGGATTCTGTCTCGGCCCAGCCAGCCGATTCATTTAAAAACGATTTGTTCACGTTGCTTCCTACGTTTCCAATGCGAAAGTCCAAGCTCTCCTACAAACTTTTATTGTATCGCAAGTTGTCGATAGACGGGCGAGGAAATAGGTTTGGAATCTGGTTGCTGGATATTTTGATTTGATTAAAAAAAAAGGAGAGACGGTGGAGAATTAATAATATAATATTTCACAAGTGTATGAAACCAACCACAATTTCGTGAATTCTGTTGTTGTAAATAATGTTCATTAGACGTCGATTTAAAGCTTGGAGCTTTCCGAACTCAACTTTTCTAATTGTTTCATTGTAGAAAAATAGATAATGTATAAAAGCTAACGATGTACGATTATCGAATTGAAGTGTGTTTCTTCGAGCTAATGAGACAGAACTTGCTTGTGACACTTGGCTCTAAAGTTTCTAAAAGACACGCAACTTGTCATTCGTGTAGAAAGTTCAGACGAGGAAATGCAAACGCGAAACGATTGCCAACAACGATTGATTAAAAATTTTCATTGCAATAATTAGAAAAACTGTTCTGCAACGGTAAAACAAAATTAACAGCTACGTTGTAACTTATATCGGGAATTTGGTCATTGCACCCGCAACAACCCAATGCGTCATGCCAACAAACGCATGCGATGATCGCGCGCGAAGAAAATCTCGACGCGATCCCGGACTCATCTTGCTCGTCATCGATCACCATTTTTCTCCCACCGATCAAAGCTTGCATGCAGACGCCATCAGCCGGTCTCGGTATCAACATTCCACGGCCAGGAAAATCTATCCGGCGATACGCGCGCAGCGGAATTGGCGCGAGTTAATGGCGATAACGCGGCGGCACGTAACGAGAGCGAACCGGTGGCGGTGGCGCTCGATCTTCGACGGAGGAGAGGAATCTTCGCGAGCCGGTGGACAGGGGCAAAAAATCGGCAAAGGGCGGACGAGATTTGATTCCCGGTGACGTATTAAATGTGTGGTAGCAGCCAGTGGTGTCAGAGGGATTGCTTTAATCAGTAGATTAATTCGTCATGGCCTCCGCCGCGTAGCAACGTCCTTTGTCGGCCGTTGGTAAAATATGAGCCAACGTACATAATCAACTATTTGTGGTAATGAATATTATGCGGCCGGCGCGCGTGTCATTAATAACGTCCGCGGCGCGGCCGCGTAATCTGTTTTTTCCTTCGCATCCGAGCGTACATTATGCGCGCGAGCTACGTCTAAGCAGCGAAACCTTGGCGAGGGAAAAAAAAGAAAAAAGAAAAAAGAAGAAAAGAAAAGATCCGACTGCTTTGCATGCGCGCGAGTAACCGAGTTTTATGCGCTAGAGCTAGCAGCGACGATAAGATGCAAGGTGATGCGAGTGATAACGCGTGCCCGCTGCCCACTTTCTTCTTTCAATGTAGAAATTTCGCGACATGTTGGAGTCTTTTTTTTTCTTGATATTTGATTCGAAGCTTCGTTACGTGCGGAATGGTACAGAAATGGTTTAAATGTGTTGATAATTTTTAGAGTAGATAGAGACATTAAAGTCAGTGTTGCTTCAAGAGATATTATCTGAACGTTGTAAAATGTAGACAATTTTAACAGGGAACTTTTGGTAATTTTTGATGTCTCAAGTTGATGTCACTCTTCGTGGCCACGAGGCACATGAATGATTGCGATTAATTCCAACTTCGTATTAACTTCCTGTTAAGTTAAACAAACAGTTGGTGTTTTATTTTATTTTATGTGTATTTTATAATCCATTTTCGATGGAGGCACCTGCATATGTAGATAGCAATACAACAACAATGAACATTACGCCAAAGTAGCTTGTCAAATTGATGAAATTGCAGGACAACAATTTGTTAAGTATTAATCTTCTTCTCATCTAGAGAAGAAGAAATCTTTAAAAGTAGGCCAGAATATTTTTGATGTTACATGATTTCCACATTTTTCACCCTGTTTAGATACCGTTTCTGCAAAAATTAACATGATCGAGAAAAACAAAGTACCGATGAGGCTAACAGCAAGGAGCTTTGGTAGATCCACACAGAGGAGGGACCTGTGCTCTCTTTCCTGCCACGAAACTCTCACCTCTCGGTTTAACCCCTCCTGGACAACTCCCCGTGGCGAAAAGACAAATGAGCCTGAGGTGAGAACTTACCCGATAAATACCGAAGGCGACACACTGTTTGACCAGGGAGCATACAGCCTGGACCAGACAAGAAATATCGCGTTCTATCCTTCCCTTTGCCCTTGTCCCCTACGTCCCTTCTGTCCACGGCCCGTGGCTGCTTCCGTCCTTCACCCTCCGACGAGAATTATCAACCGAATTATTTAGTCGCAGGATTTTTCCCCTCGTTTGCGAAGAAATAAAATAATGTCATTGATCTCTACGGAGTTAAACAACTATTTTCAAAGGAACTATTTTATTACGGGAATCATCGCAATTTGGAATTAATTCATCAAGGATTAATCAATGTTTGATTCGTAATTAATTTGCCTAGTCGAATCGTACTATTTAAACATCGAAGCTAATAACTAAGGAGGAAGACGAAGTCTCAAAAGATTGAAGTAATTATAATATTATAACAAATTGTGACGCTTGGTTCATAGCGGGTTAATAAACAAAATTTAAAGACTGTTTTGTTCACATTGTCGCGGCCGTGGTAATCAAGAAGGAGATTCATCGCGAAAGCTTGCGCGAGGATCTCTTTTCTTTCGAGGCGAACCGTGTCCAGGCGCCGCATTAATTTCGTGTATTTAACGAGAGTGAGTTAAATGCCTGTCCGGAAGGGTTCCGCGGTTTCCAAGTGCGATTCGTGGGATCGCTAGCGAGACAAACATTAACAGAGAGAACCACCCTGCTTGCTTCCTTTGTTTCGCTCGAGACTTTTTGGTCAACTTGAAGGCTTCTTAAATTAAACGAGAAGATAGTTCGTGTTACTATCAAGTCACCATTATATTATCGTCAGCGATATTTTCTTGATGTTCGAACGAATTTATTCGTCTCGCTCCGTTTTCTTCTCGTCTGCGAGCGATGAAATTTCGCCGCGAGAATTCGAGAATAACAAATTATTGGACGAGAAACGAAGAGGCAGATTCAGGGTCGTCGACGTCGACAAAAAGCCGTGTTTTTCCGAGAGTGAAAAACTATTTTGTGCTTTTAGCCGAGCCACTGACGGCGCATCATTTTTCAACGGCGCTATGCCAGACGATTGGAAAGGGAGAGGAGTACTGTCAGTGGCCGGCGGCCAACGTCAAACGTCAAGTTTGCCCTTCTTGCTCCCTCTCCTCTATTTCTTTTTTTTTTTTTTTTCCTAACGCGTTCTTCATTCGATTTTTGCCTATCCGAAACGTTCCGTATTGCATCAAATAATATTTCGAAATATCTCAACTGTGTACGATGTAATTCGTAACCTCAACGCACTAAAATATAAAAAGATCCATCAGTGTCGAAACTCCAGTTAACGAGTTGCCTAATCTTCTTCGATTAAAAAATTAAAAGGAAATGTTTACTGATTTTTCTTTCTCTACTAGTATCCGTTGATTCAATTTACTAATTAAAACGTTGCCAATTACTCGTGATTATATTTTGTTCCAACATTTACCGCCTCCAAACTTTTCGCTGTCGTAATGGTAAAACCTCTGTGAAACGCTACAAAGGGAGCAATCTCTGATTCGAACCACTCTCTCGGATCTTCTTCCCGGGAGAGACAGAGGCTTGGAAGACGCCTCGTAGAATGAGCATCGACGTACACGGCGGCGGCGGCTATTCCTAGGTGATGGATGGGCTTCTGCTCGAACAGTTTCGTCTATACGTGCCACGTACCGTTTCCCCAATTAAACAATTGCATTCACATCCATCTATCCGTCGTTCTGTCCGGCTGGTGAGATCGTGGCGAACGGGATGCTCTACCCCTCATCCCTTTGTTCCTTCTCTCCCCTGTCTGCCCCATTCGTCCCGTTTCCGTGTTCCTTGCTCTCTTTTTTTCTTTCCACGGAGCCTCGCCTCTGTTCCACCCTCCACCGTTCATCGGAGAACACCGCCTCGAAGCGATCGTGCAATTAAAATGCACACGCGCTGCTTTTGCAATACGGCGATTACGTGACCGATTCGCAACCGATTCGCGTAATTTCTGCTTTCCGGCGCCTCAATTTCATGCAAATTCCCACCCTGCCCGCCTCTTTTCCATTACGCGATCGTCTCGTCCGCCAGAAGTCGGTCAACGATTGTCGGGATTTGATTTCTAATTCGGTTTTTTCAAGCGACGGGATTTTCTGAAACTGTTGAACTTCCCGGGGTGGAGTTTTATTATTTTTGATTGATCTCTGACGGATCATCTTGAAGTTCATCGGATCAGCTTGAAAGGGTCGCGGTTTCGTTTCTTACACGTTTCTAGTTGACCCTCCAAGAGTTAAATCTCTTTATTCACAGTTCCAATTCCTTCTCAAATATTCGAGAAGAAAACGGAAGTCTTGATCGATAGACTTGTCTCGTGCACTTTTGAAAGAAACTAGGTCTCCTTTCTTTCATATCAAATCGAGGAAAGATTGACGCTCAAGGAAAAGATACTCGAATGAATTTTCCCACTGTCTCTCTGTTATTAGATTTCTACTCAAGTCTTCTACCTAATTTGCCCTTAACAGAAACGGATATTAATAAATATAAGCCTTTCAGATATCGAGGAATCCCCTGTTCCTCGATAGCATGGTTAAAATCTGGTCTCGAGATATCAAGGACGCATCGAACCGACGATAGGGTCGGCGAAGGTGGAGCGTTGGCGGGTAGACGAAAGGGAAGAAACGGGAGAAAAAGGGAGGAAAAGAGCGGGGTTTGGTACGTAGGGCACGTTCGTGGGACCGCCGCCAATGTATGCTGCCCGCATAAACTAACAGCCGCATCGGATTTTACATAAAATTCCGGCGAGAGCCGTGATTTCAGGAGATGGACGGGGGAACGTGACGGACCAGACCAGCAGTCATCGGTTACAACGGAACTGGTTGCACGGAGCCGGCTTGAATTATGATTACGGATTACTGCGTTGTTGCATTCTACCGTTTCTACCTCGCGTACACTTCTCACCCCACTTGCATTTGTCCGTGGTTTTTCTTTTTCTTTTTTCTCACATGACGCGCCATTGTCCTTCCGTTTCGTGGATTCTCCGATTCTTTACAAAATCTTTTATAGCCGTTGCGCGATTGAAGACTCGAGTGTTGAAACGTTCTTCTTTTTCTTTTTGTGAAAAAAATTGAACTTTTTTATGAAAGATAGGATCGAGATGATTGAGAAGTAATGTTTGCCTTATTGATATTTCGCGTGGGTATCAAATCTATCAGGAGAGAATCTTTGTTAGGTTCTAGAAATAATTTTGTTTATTGAATATGTCGATAATTGAAATATATTCCATTGTAAGTAAATTCCTCTAAAGGAGCATATTTTATATGTGTAGATTTTATAGTTTGACGTGACGTATAACTAAAAACAATTGAAAATACAATCAAACAATCTTATTGATAATTGCAAAAGTTTAATCACAAACAAGTTGACTAATAATAAGGTCTGAATCATAATATCAATTATAATAATATCTAATTACAAATTTTAATATTTAACTCCTATGAGCCAGCTATGTTTTCCGTGACTATATTCTTACAAAACTACATCTTCAACTTTTATCGCATTTCGCAACATCTTCTCCAGAACTCTGTACCTAATATCTAATAGTGAATATGGTAGACATCTTCCCAAACCCTCGGAAGAAAATTATCTGTTCCATTCTAAAATTCTATAGTTTTCAATCGAACTTTGCGCAAACCCACCTCTGTCCAGAATCTTCCGGACTTTCCTCAACGAGTAGGGAAAAAGAGAGAGAGAGAGAGAGAGAGAGAGAGAGAGAGAGAGAGCAGCAAGGACACGGCGAGTTGGCACAAAGGCGGAGGGAGTGAGACAAAGGTTATCCGCTCGTGCGACGAGTTATACAGGTTGTAGCGTGGTACCGGTTACACGCGGCCGAGCTGTAATAGGGTGAGAGAGCCGGAGGGTGAGCAGCTCGGACTTGACTAATGAGGCGGCGCGTCCTCGACGTTATTAGATCGCCGAAAGAGTTTTTGAGGATGCCCCGGCTCCGGCCAGGGACGATTCCACCGCGAAGGATGGGTAATGATACGGCTGGACCCCGTTTCTTATTTGTCAAACGTCAGCGGCAAAGACGTTTGCCCAGTTGTTTTCGGGCCAGAAGGAAGTCTCGGCTCTTCTCGGAATGATAATCTACTTGCAAATGCGACCGACTCTCTCCGCTCCTCTCTCTTTCCCTCGTTCACGCTGGCAAGCACACGCTCACTTCCCCCTCCCCCCATTTTTTCTCTTTCTCTCCGCGGTGTGTTTGTTCTGCCGTGTGGCGAGCTTTTTGTGTTTAGAAATTCCAAGGTGAAACGCCTCTGCTTTGCGTTACGTAATTATCAATAATCATCGAGGGACCGCGGAAGAAAAGAAGCGATGAGTCAGAGAGAGAGAGAAAAAGAAAGAGAAAGAGAGGGAAAAGAGGGAAAAGATGGTAATGACAAGTCGAGCGTTTCCACCAGAGACGAGGTTTTCTTTCTCACGGAGATTTTCCGCCAGAACAGGAAAGAATTCTAATCTCAACCGCGAGCGTGAAAATTTCGTGCAATTCAGAACGAAGCAGGAAATGTGGAGTATTAACCTTCGCTCAATCAACGCTGAATCATTTTAACCCAACTATCAGGACACAATATAAGATAAAGTCAAGTGTTACAACGTAATTATACAAAATATATATATTATATTCGAATCATTGTTAAATGATATTTTTAATAGCAGATGGAATGATAATTTTGACATGATTGTTACTATTTACTGACAACTATTTTCGAGTTGATCTACTTTCGGAACTACTGACAATTTGTCGGAGAACTGAAACTGCAAGGAATGGTGAAAAATTAATAATACAATAAAAATAATATGGAAAATTAATAATACAATGAAAATAATATGGAAAATTAATAATACAATGAAAATAATATGGAAAATTAATAATACAATAAAAATAATATGGAAAATTAATAATACAATAAAAATAATATAATAAAAGTTAATAATAAAATAAAAATAATATATTAATAATACAATAATACAAAATTAATAATACAATAAAAATAATATACTAAAAATTAATAATACAATAAAAATAATATAATAAAAATTAATAATAAAATAAAAATAATATAATAAAAATTAATAATACAATAAAAATAATATACTAAAAATTAATAATACAATAAAAATAATATACTAAAAATTAATAATACAATAAAAATAATATACTAAAAATTAATAATACAATAAAAATAATATACTAAAAATTAATAATACAATAAAAATAATATACTAAAAATTAATAATACAATAAAAATAATATACTAAAAATTAATAATACAATAAAAATAATATGGAAAATTAATAATACAATAAAAATAATATAATAAAATAAAAGAGAGAGAGAGAATGTATCAAAAAGAGGAAAAGAAAAAGAAAGATGCAGGAAGGGAAAAGATGGTAATGACAAGTCGCGCGAGTTTCCACGAGAGACACGGTTTTCTTTCTCACGGAGATTTTCTGCCAGGACGGGTTTCCTGGCTGAAATCACGGCAGAACGTAATTGCGCGTAGCCAGGAAGCGAGCGATTTCGCGCGACTGCGCGATTCCTACGCGATTCCATGGGATTGCTCGTCGTTGCCACCGTTGGTCATTGGGAAATTTCGATTGCGAAGCCGACGGCAACGTTTACTCGGCTAATTGGAAAATTCTACTCTCCCGGGGGATAAGTAGGGATAAGCGAGCGTCGTTGAATGTGAATAATGGCCGCTGGTTATTGATTTTCTGCGAATCGAAGAGTTCGTGTCGCTTAGGCGCGGGATTTATTGGGATGACTCGATTTGAATCATGGAAGATGGATTTTTTTTTATTTGGAGGAAGGTTTTTATTGGTTTCAAATTCGAACTTGTAATTAATGAGCTGCGAATTTTTGTTCACTTATGAAAAATTTAAAAGTATATGAAAATATATAAAAATGTATTTGAAAATATAGAAAATTTGTAATTTATTATAATATTTAGCAAATAGAAGAAGATTCGTGCTTGGATTTTATTTTTTCTTATTTTTCTTTATAAATGCATAAATATTCACAGTTCTACTAATTAATAGCATAGATACCTATTGTCTATAGATACTAATAGTCGAAACAAATTTTCCTTTAGGTTCCATTTCTTTTTAATTACTTAAAAATATGAAATTGCTAAAATATCTACATTCTCGTAATTAGAAACGATGCGTGAGCGATAAGAAGAAAGTTGGTCTATGCATAAGTTTCAGAGTTCGATCGAACTTATTCACGAATCAATTTATGGAATATTTAATGACTGGAGAGATTCTGAGCATACATTGTACACGCCAAGTTCTAATTCCAAATGTATAATCCTTTTACGAGTTATTAATTTTAACGCCTAACGAGTGTATTATTTTTTTTTCTCAGAGAATTAAAAAATGATTAGCTTTCTTTGATCTTTATTTTGTTTCTCAAGAGTTTCCTGTTAGTAACAAAATCAAAGTTGCAAGTTTGTCCAATGCTCCATATAGGATAAAGTATTTCAATAATCGCTCATTGACGTGTGTTCTTGGCCTTTTGCGTTATAATTAAAAATTGCTGCACCACGATTTCTCCTGAGCCAAATCTCAAGTCCAACAACTCACATAACGAACACAGTTATGTCCAAATTTCATAGATCGAGAACCTTTTTATATTATAAACTTCCACCGAGTCGTTAACCTTTGATCACAAATTATACCTATTTTGAGTCATACTAAATTACTAAAATTCAAGATATTTAATTTTATTTTGTATTTTCCCTCCACGACGGAGCTTACCAATCAGAATTCAGTTGAATTAAAAATCCCAACTGTCATAGTTTCTAAGACACCAATAATAAAAATAGAAAAATATTCGAAGCCCTTCACCGAATTTTATTTTCTCACTTCGTTTTATTTTCTTACGTCAGAATGAGAAACTGGAACAGGAGAAGAGAATATTTTCCCCGGTAGACACAAGAAAGTGTTTCGAATCGGATTCTTCGCGCGAGTTTTCCATCGAATAACCGTGCGGCCGGTTCGTTCGTTCAGAAAGTGAGGATCGAGAACGATGGAGATCGGGGAAAATAGGCAAGCAGAACGCGTCGTTGCGCACTTCACTCTAATTAGCGCGCTAATTGTATCCTTCATGTTTGAACAGCGGTCGTTCCACTCGGGGATGCACGTTAACAAACCTAATTTCCGTCTAAACCCATTTAATGGAACGCGAGGCCGCCGTTCTTATCTGCTAACACGCCGCTGAACATGCGTGTGCACCGGTGTTCCCCCCGCTTTGTTATTTTGCCCAGAAACACGCCGCTGTTGCGGAAAGGACCGATTTCTTTTCCGCGAGCGGCCATCGCGCCCCGGAACACCGGCTAAATTGCCTCGTGATCCTTATCGCCGTTGCCACGGACGTTTCCAGCCCTGTTTTCGTTTCTCCGCCGGCTTTAGAAGCTTTCCTTCAACTAAAACGTCGCCTCTAGATTGCTCCATTAATTAAACGAAAGACAACTCGAAGAGAAGTTTTCTCCAGTTTCTATTTTTTTTTTTATTTCATTTCCCTTTCTTGGCAGAAAGTTTTGAATTGTGTTTGTTTTTAAAAAAAATCGTATTACATTATTCGTATCTTTAACCTCTTGAATGACGTGTCACGCACATTGAAAATATTTGGCTCAAAATTGCAATATTTTCTCAGATTTAAGTATATTGAAATATAACCCACGATGAATTGTTGTATATGGTTTGGTCACCCGTGAACCAGTTACAAGCGCAAGTGATTAACAGAAGTACCAAAATGACCGTTTCAATATTTTTGTTAGATACTTCATAGACACAAAAAAAAAAAAAAAGATATATTTTTAGAGATTTGAATGATTTTTCGTAAAATACATAAAAATAAAAACTTGCGTACCCTATTTAAGTTTTACAAAGATTTTCTGCTTCTTTCACTTTAATATCTGATGGGAATTTTGTTCTAGCGTTAAGAATGCATTGCTCTGAATCTATGTCTATACTTTTTTTACTCTGGTAGTTCTACCGGTAGGACAATTCTAGCCATCAATTATCGACACAACAATTTTGCCTTACTTAATTTTTTAAAATGTTTCGTTTTTCCCTGCCAACCTCTATGAGGTTACAATTAAACTTAATTATCCAAAATTTTGGTATTCTGAGCCGTACAATTTGAGATCCAGCTTGTTTGAGGATAAAACGCGAAAGTGGAAGTTCGAGGGGGGACGATAGGAAGCTGAGAAAACGCGGCAGGTTAGCGGCGCGGATCGCGGTAGGGAAAGAAGGAAGAAAAAGAGCGGAGAGAAGCGAGTCCGAAAGGGCAGCCGTGGCAGCTACGAGCCGCTTTCGCCTCGGCGAATGAAATTGCCCCGGCAATCGGTGGTTGCTTATTAGCGTTTGACGTTCGATTAGTCAAGTGCACCGTCTAAGATCCGCCGTTTGAAGGCTTCGTGGCTCCTCCCATTACCGGTTCCCGTGTGTTCTCCGCCGGCCAACAACCACGCGTCCACGATTCCACGCCGTGCAACAGGCACGTAGCATCATCATTCTTCTGCGTTCAAAACGGGAAAGACAAAGACCGCGGGAAAGAATGAGAGAGAGGGAGAGAGAGGGCGAGAGAGAAGAGGAAGATACAGAGTTCCCGGTGGATCTTCAACTTCGTACGGACATACCTTGTAATTACGTTAACCGTACTACCGTCAGTCGGTAATAGCACGAATTAGTTGCACTTCAATGTTTCCTTCGATGCGTTCGAATACTTTCCTCCTATCTCGCAAGCTTCTTCGTAAGGTTCTTTTCCTCGCGTTTCACTGACCTCCGGCGAACGGAAGATTCGAAGCGCTTACGCGGTTCGTTTTGTACTTTGCGATTGATTAGTTTTGTTTTCTTTTTTTTTTTTTTTCTTTTTTTGAGAAGTAGATGTTTGGGCATTTGAAACTTCGACAATGAAACTATTCAAGGCTCAAGGGCCATTTTAAGCAATTGATAAGATTAGAATAGTCACGTTTAAGTAATTGATAATTACAATGGCTCTTGAATCTTAAAAAATTTTATTGTATCCGTACATCACTGAATTCACGCGTTCACATTTTCTTTTTCTAGAATGCTTTTGCAGAGTCTGCCAGTCGGTAATAGCAGGAATTAGTTGCACTTCAATGTTTCCTTCGATGCGTTCGAATACTTTCCTCCTATCTCGCAAGCTTTCTTCGTAAGGTTCTTTTCCTCGCGTTTCACTGACCTCAGCGGCTCTCCGGTGAACGGAAGATTCGAAACGCGGTTCGTTTTGTACTTTGCGATTAGTTTTGTTTTATTTTCTTTTTTTTTTTTTTTTTTTAGATTTTTTGTGTTCTTGCATTCCTTTTTGTTTTGTTTCAATCTCTTTTCAATCTCTCTCTGAAGGTTTGATTCCGTTTCTCCAATTATCCACTGATTTTTCTGTGTTCCATTCTTTTCTTGCTTCTTCATCTTTGTTCCGCGCTTGCTCGTTCACATACGCTTTTCCACCGTGTTCTATAGTGATCTCCGCGATTCTATGTTTCCACATCCGCCACGATTCCCTATCGATTCTTAATCCTGTCATATTTCCATGTTCTTCGTTCTTCATCGTTCTACATTCTCGTCTTTCGTGATCTTTCTCTTTCAGTTTCATTGAATAGTTCTTCGTCGTTTCTCGCGATGCCTTTTTTTCCCTTTTTTTCCTCAAACGAATTATTCCAAATAAGTCTTATTACATTGTTTATTGACCTTATTTTCTCGCGGCGATTTCACTTAAATTTCGTTTCTCTCGTTTCCATTTGGGTTAGACAATTTTGCAAATCCCGGGAACGCGCATCGATCGAAAAGAAGCTGTATGTGAAACGGAGCTCGAGGAGCGAAAAGTGGATTGCGCATGTCGAAGTGCACAGTGATATACGTATTTCAGTTTTCGTACGATTTCCCGCGTATCTATTCGTTTATATTTCGTTAATCCCGATTTTCCTGATATGCGCGCATCCGTTCACATCCAAATTCGAAACACGTTTATTTGTCCACCCGAGATTGTTGTCGAAGTAGGAGAACTTTCGTTGGCCACGTTCTTTCGTTTTGGCTCTCATTCAATTACTCCCAAGTTAGAAGCAGAAACGTGTTTCTAGCTCAAAAGCTTGTTATACAGGGCAGTACCGCAAGAGCTCATTAGAAACTTGTCGTTAACAAGTGTGCAACGACCTTGTAAACAGAAAAGTTTGGTTCGCAGGCAAGTGTACGGGATCGACGGTAGAACGAAACGCAATTAAATCGATCGTAGAATGGGGGGGGGGGGGGGAATTTTTGTTTCAGCTTTCGTTGATTCGACTAAATAGTGCTCTAATTCGTTTCTTTTCTTTTTCAGTGTATGATACATCAATCCAATTTAAAAAAAAAAAAAAAAAGAAGTGCGATATGTCAATCTAGTTTGCCAAAAAAAAAAACAAAAAAAAAGAGAGAAAATTTAAAGCGTTTAAACCCCCTCGCGATTGGTATTCAACCTGCGAGGGGGAAAAAATATCCCTCGATACGAAGGGCGGCGTTCATTTTAAGTGATAAACAAACACGCCGTACAATATAGAATGATTGGATCACCTCCAAGCCGAGGATCGAAATCACAGCTCGCAAAATCATAAATGGTAGTTTCTGCTCGAAACAGACAATTATTATACACACGTACATACGACACGGAACGTAGAGACAAACAGTTTGTATAATCCTCTCAATTAGTGATTCTTCGTTCGATCGGAGGTAACGCTCAGTTTAGATTTCGCATAAATGGATTAAATCAGCGATAACCCGTTTAATCGGTTTTATCATTTAAAATTTTGCACGAAATAAACCCGGGCTCGTTTAAATTCCGGCACTTTTGCATCAATGTAATGGAATGTCGGCTCTTTTTACATTTAAATGTCTGTTAAACTAATTTATAATATCCGACATTACAGACTTTTTACATTTAAATGTCTGTTAAACTAATTTATAATATCCGACGTTCCAGCAGTCGGAATTCCGACCGAAACTAATGGCTTGTTCGTGATTCTTTCGGCGTACAGGAAATATTGCAAATATTAAATAAAACATTTTCTCTGTTTACCGTGGATTTGATGTATCATTTTATTGTCGACTGTTACGCGTTAATTATCAATGTACAAATCGTGCTATGTTACGAACTATTTTATTTGTAAATTGTTTCATTCGTATTCGTACAAGTGATCGTTTTACACGTTTGGGTTAGTCGTCTACGCGAGTATGAGCTAGTTGACGCGGGACATTTGATTTCTGGCAGCGGATTTCTCGTTTCTTGATACATTCCGGCATCAGTTTTCTCACCCGCGGTTGGCTCTGAACGAGTACATCTCTCTGTTTCTAGTGGACGTAATCTGCAATGTTAAAAAGTTGATAAAAGCACAGAGATCAGAATATACAATGGATATTAAAAAGAAAAATGAAATTGATATCTCTTTATTTTCATCCATACGTACACGACAATAATAAACATGTAATTCTAGGAATTTACCATATTCATAAATATATGTTGTTCATTCATACAGCAGATCAAAGAGTACAGTATAAATGGGCGTAAAAAGAGACAAGAAAAAACAATGAAATTAATACCTTTTCATACAGACCACAATATAAACGTGAATATGGACAAATTGGGTGACAAAAAAGAAAATGAAACTGATATCTGATGAACTGATATCTTTTTACTTTCATTTATACATACACACAATAGGAACTTACCATATTCACAAAAATACTGTTGTTCATTCGCACAGATCGTAATGTAAAGCAGAATATAAACGGACATAAAAAAATAAAAAGAAAATAAAAAAAAAAAAATGAAATTGATATCTTTTTATTTTTATTCACACGCAATGACGACTATTTAACCGTTCTGATTTACATTCGTAAAAATACTGTTGTTTGTCCAATATTGAAATTAGATGAATATAAAAAAAAAAAAAAAAATGACACATGAAATTCACGCACACAATCATGTACAATCATACCTACACGTTTAACCTCAACAAACGCGCCATGACAAAAATTCATAAAAAAAACGCCACCGTTCCCAAGACTGAAGCTCTCCCTGTTCTCAAAGAAATATATTCTCCTGTTGTGACATGTGTAGTATAAGCTGTCTAACCTTGTCTATGGCTCGCTACATTCAAGGGTATAATATCAGGTGGTTCGTGTTCAAAGACAATTTCAAACTCCCTCTGCCTCATGTCACCCTCGTATCTTGCCCTTGACATTTTAAGCTCTACCTCACAGTGCCTCATACTCGAGTTTTCCATGGTAACGAACCGATCCGTCATCCTCCAGTCAAAAAGCCAACGTTCAACTAGCCAACGATATCTTTTATCATGTCCAGCTCTCTCGAATGTCCAGCTCCCTCGAGATCACTAGATTCTCGAATGTTCCCCTCGTGTTGAATCTAATCTCAAATTGATCGTCGTCGACGAATCTGTCAGAGATTCGAACCAAGTTCTTCCGGTTCGTGTACCGCGCGTCGATCGCCAACGGCCTTAACGATTCTCCCGTTCGCGACGTAACAACAGATCAGTGTGTCAACTTCAACGCCGACCCGATCATAGAGGAGAAATCGCGTCTCTCGTCGACGATATTGGCCAGCGGGCATGTTTACCAGGACGTTGTAAGTGTATTCCGGGATACGCACGCGGCTGAAACGGCAAGGAGCTGGTTAAAATCCAATCGTCAGAGTAGATCACACGTGCCGATAGGACGCCTTTGATTCCCTGTTTGTCTGCCTGTTCATTTACCCGCGGCGTTTGCGCTCATTTATCGCGCAATCGATGCTCACCCTCGACTCGAGCAGCACCCGCTAATTCAAACTCCGATTAATCGCTATCGTCGATCGTAATCGCTTCCGTACGAAACTACCCCGCCGCGACCCAGGCGATTCGCTTGCAATTTATTTAAAGGAAAGTGGGACAGTGTGACAGGCAAAATTATACTTCGGAGGATTGGTGAAACAAAAAAAAAAGTACATATTTGATTATTGACACGAGTCTTTGTTACTAAAAGAGAAAAGCTTTTTAATTGTAAGCTTTTTAATATTGAAAGGGGAGGGGGGGGGGGAGGGAGAGAGGGCTCTTATTTAAGTTTTCAACGGCAGCCTTTTACTTTATGTAACTTTTTCTCTTTATATTGCCTATCGGCGTGCATAATTCCAGCCAAGAAATATTCGGTAGGGATCCAGCATTTTCATTTTTCTGAAAATTGTTTTTTTTTTTTTTTTTTGAAATTGTTAAAAATCAAAAAATCGTTCGATCGCCAATCCCTAGTAAATGTTACACCAAAGATACGTACCAAGTTTCATAGTAATCGATCGGTTAGATTCCGAGGCATCTTGCACGACGTTTCCGAAAACCTAAAAAGTTCCGAGTGAAGCTTCAGAATTTCATTTTTCATATCCTTTGCCATATGTTTTTCACTTATACGTCGCGGTTCGCGGTTCTTACAATTCACAATTAAATTGAATCCAAGTCCCCTAACATTCGACTCGCCAAAAGTAATATTTGAATCACACGATTTACACTTAAATTGAATCCAAGTCCCCTAACATTCGATTCGTCAAAAGTAATATTTGAATCACACGATTTACACTTAAATTGAATCCAAGTCCCCTAACATTCGATTCACCAAAAAAATAATATTTGAATCATACGATTTACACTTTACTAATACTGCTGTAAACAGTGATAGAAATTCGATTATTATTTCGTATCTGCGGATTCGTTATTATACCCGAAAATAAGTCGTTCTAAAGGCTAGGATCTTTTGTATCTTATTTCCAACAAAAAAAAAGCCGATTTTTTTTTGAAATTTTTGACGGTTTTTCGAATTATTTCGAATTATTTATTATTTCCGAATTACTTACGATATTACATTTTTCGAAGCACGAAAAATTTTTTTGTTACTTAACGCAGCTCGATAACGAGAGGTATATTTGATATAACGATGAAATTCCAAGCACCGATGGATGAATTTGCATGATAACGTATGATATGTAGGCACGAATTCAACACGAGAAATATGATTTTAAATGAGAAATTTTTGGCTCGTTTGCCAAACAGCAAAAGCCGCGTTTTTTCCTCCGTGAAACGAGTGAAAAGAGATATCAAATTCAAAAATAACAATTTCTAATTCCAAGTCATACGTTATTCGCCGAGGTTTTGTAAACTGATCGAGCGTAACACACATGGAACAAAAAGCACGGATTAATTACTTCCGAGAATAAAAAGCCCATGTTCGAACGAGGCAAAGCAAAAGCAGATTAATTACAGAGAACCAGAGTTGATCATGGGAAATACGTTCTTTGTTTATTTTCATAATCCCCTGTTTTTTCAATGAATCCCGCCAAAGTGAGAATGAATTGCCACGCGAAAGAAAATATTATTTCACGAAAAACAAGGGCGGCTTTGATATCACTTTTGCCCTTCGTTCGTATATTCCCTTCTCCATCAGGGGATGATATTCTTTCACATAAACTGTTGTTTCCAGCGAGATAGTACGTCATAACAATCCAACATACATTTATAACAATTCTAACGAACGGAACAATACAGAATGTCTGGTCAAAGAAACAGAGTAATGAGGTAAAAGAGAAGGAATGATCATTATCACGTTCGAAAGATTACTTTTGCAAACGAGAAGCTATTTGATGGTGTGGGTGAAAGATGAGATGACATTAATTCTTTGTTTAATTGAGCAGAAGATAAGTATAATTTGTCAGACCCAACGACCCGTTTCTTTCATCCGTTATTTAAATGTGAAACATTATTTTCGAAGATGTATCTTAAAGGGCAATGAAACGAGAAACGTGTATTTTTAATTTCCAAAATTTAATACCTAACTTTACATTGTTTTTTTATGTTTCAATTACAATTTAAATAATTAAACTAGCCTGGCTTTGCTCGACCATTAGGATATATTATCAGTTCTCTGTAGGTGGGCAGATTTCTTAAAAATACTCGTACAGCTACAAAATAGATATTAATAGATATTAATTAGGATATATGTATAAAAATAGATATTAAATAGATATTAATTAGGATATATGTATAAAAATAGAATATTAAATAGATATTAATTAGGATATATGTATAAAAATAGAATATTAAATAGATATTAATTAGGATATATGTATAAAAATAGATATTAAATAGATATTAATTAGGATATATGTATATGTATATATATATAAATAATATTTTATGAATGTAAAAAGTAATTTTATGAATGTATAAAGAAAGTACACTTTGTACATAAAAAAACAAAAAAAAAATAAAACTCGTTCTGAAATGAAACAGTCTAGTGTAAATTTTCACAGGTAGCCATGAAGGTTCTTGAAAAATAGTTAAAAGACCACTTTGCTTGAACACATCAGTCAAAGACCAAGTGTCGCTTGTTTCGATGACGTTTCATAGGATGGTACAAAGGGAAAGGAAAAAATTCTGTTGTGAAGGGTGAAAGGTTGAAATTTCGCACGCGCATCTGCGTTCCACCACTAGAGGAAATACACACATATAATGGCCCATATATTGCTTTCAATCCGATTAGTACATGAATTATAGTGGCGAAGCTTCCCAAGCGTGCGAAACAAGTAAATTCATCACTCGACACCCCGGCAAATAGCTCAAGCAAATCCGTGATGTGATAATTATCCAATTAACACGTGCCATTTTCAATTTTTTCATCGTTTTTCCGAAAAACGCGTGTGAAGGATTTAAAAACAAGAATTTAATATTTTATTTGATATTGGCGCTGAATCAATAATCGGGAATTTATTAAAATTTAACGAGTTATTCGTTCAACGATGAATTATAGAGACGGGACAATTGATATGAAATAATATTTCAATCTCGATGAAGCGATCGACATTTAAATAAATGAAATAGTTTCTTTCATTGAAAACTGAAAATTGAAATATTCGGGGAAAAATTTCAAATGACCTCACAGCCATCGCAATTATTCTGTCGATAATTTCGAAAATAATCTCTCGAGGGCCTTTCAAATAATCCGCTACGATGTTGACCGTTTCGTTTAAATTTCTGAAAATGCTAATTGCGCAATTGCAATTTTCACTATAGGGAGCAATTAGCAGCGAGAATTGATCTTCGAGAATGATCTCGACGTAATTTCGAGATGAAAAATACTATGAAACGATAATCAGACGGCCTACTTTAACTTGATAAATCAATGTAATGAAAATCGATGTAATGAAATTAGTCATAGCCGCTGTCAAACGTTCAAGAAAACTCGTACTAATTAATGAAACTTGCGACTAAAAAGCGTGTAGAGAACAGAAAAATGTCCTCTGTCCGATTCAGAAGAATCCAGAAACTATGGAAACTGAAATCAAGCATGCGAGATGATACAGAAGGAACCGCGATCCGCGCGGAAGTAGTTGTTAATGAAATTGTTTTCAAGGAGATAGTAGTAATGAGATCGAGTTATCTGTCATATAAAGAGGAGACGGAACATGGTCATCGGTAGAAACTGTCAAAGATGCTGATAACAATTCTACTATTTTTTTCTGGGTACTGGGGCGCTAGATAATAAGATCCTTGCTTCTTTCCGTCGATTCCGATCGTTTCGCCATTGAAGTGGAACGCGCTTTTAACGCAATCTTTGTTTCCCATTCATTAATTGGATTAATTTATAATATCACTTAAATCAACAATTTTCGAAACACCTTCATTGAATCGATTATTTTATAAATAAAAGTTTCCCCGAGAGAAATAAAACTCCACTTTCTTTATTTGATCTGATTTGAATAGCTGCGGGCTAGATGAAAAAAAAATTGCAACGTGCGTATGAAATTTCATCTCGTCGTTTTTTTTTTCTTTTTCATAAAAATGTAGATTCTACGAAATTTTGATCTTATTTTCTTGAAAAGTTATATTTAGAAGACTTCCAATTTTAATTGTAACCTTCAGTTGAAGTTGAATTTAGAAAACAGTTGACTTTGATTTTTAGTCTTAATAGCGTTTTTTTATTTAGAAGAATTTCAATTTCAACTCTGTAACTTTCAAAAGGTTGGATTTAGAAAAAAAATGTTTTTCAGGGAAGAATTTTCCGGGAAGTTCGGTGGGAAGTGTCGCGAATGAAGTGTTGAAGTCGGGCGAGATACAAAGGAAACGTTACTTTATTATTTACAGAATCAAATGAATCGGCACATTTATCAGCACTATTTACAACATTATAGTGATACGATGAATTTTTTATCGAGGGCGTCGATTCGAATCTTTCGTGTGACTCGATTAAACCTCCAACGACAGGTGATCCTCCATTGAATTTTCTATCAGCCACCTTCCAATGAACATGCTAGCCGGCTCGGAATCCCTCACCTCAGGCGGTTCGCTCGCGGCGGGCAAAATCGATTCTAATCTTACGCTTATGTTCTCGTACAAAGTCGTAATCGTTCCCTCGGACACCTTGCTGGCGGTTATTACATTTGTCGTGCCGGATATGAACTCGGTGGACGTGATTACGATGTGACTCTCCGACGAACTCTGTAACAGAAAATAGTTCTGTTCTAAATAATTCCATTTACGAGTGAATTTCTTATTTTTTAAGAGATACATCCTTAAAATTCTCTAACTTCAAGATACATATATATATATATATTTTTGTTCCCACTAAATTTTCTACATTAAAGTAAGTTTCAATTGCTCGGGAGATGGCAGTAATCATTTTTCTACGAAATGCCAGATTCTACCTAGAGTATCGATTAATTATCAAATTTCCCGAGAACATTGAATTTCTGTTAAAATGAACATCTGTTAAAATTGCCAATTATCGAATTATCGAAATGTTGAAAACGAACCACCAAGCACCAAGATTTCTGATGTTAAATAACAGTCGCAACAATGAAATAAAAGTGATCAACTTCGTTAACAATGAAGTACTCATTATTATGTTACGCGATAATTATTTTTAATTACATCGTTCAATTCCCCCCGAGAATTAAAATCTCTTCAATCGTAATAAAACCAAACACGGTTGTTCACTGTTGCGTAGCCGACACCGTTGACCCAGAATTTAATGCGATATATATGCAGTGACGATAAATATGATGTCAAATGTGTCAAAATATTTGCAATTTACACGCAAAAGAAGAACATGCAATAAAACACGACGGCGTTGCGTATGTTTATAAAATTTTGCATTTCTCGTTGGAATGCTCTCCATAACATTGTTAGATAATACAAGTCTCTGTCGAGAAGTTAATTAAAAAAATTCAGCCACGTCGGCTACTCACAAGCGTGGACATCACGTCGCTGACTTGTCTGACGCTCTCGGCGCTGCCGAAGAAATACGGCACCTTGTGCATGCACATGTGAAGATTCCTGATCTTCCTGATCTGCACTAACTGTCCGTCCTTCAGCTTGTACATCGTTTCCAGAACGTAGTCACGGTTCACGCGTAACTCGCGATCGACCACGTCACGCTCCACCGAGAATATCGTCACGCACTCGCCCTGCGTGAAGTTTTCCATCAGCTCGAACGTTTCGTCATACTCGCCGACCAACGCCCCGATGTTCAATTGCCCGACGATCACCCTGATCATGTCTAGCTCGCGTGGCTGTATGTTCTCGTTCACCACGAGGCTGTCGAGCCCGTACTGGCTGAACCTGATCTCGAATTGTTCCTGATTGAGCTCGTATGCTTCTTGACGCGACACCTCGCTGACAGGAACGGCCGGTGCACCCGGGTCCAGGCTCTCCGTCGCGTAACTGTCCGCCTTCGAGTCGCGAAAGTGACAACTGAGAACGTACAAACCCTTCGGGTTGCACACCAGCTTCGAGGCGACGTTCAGGCGGATGCTCGTGTAGCTACCTTCCTCCGGTATCGCTGTCGAGTTCACCTGAACGTGGAACGTGTATTGCGGCCCGTGCCTCCACGGTGTATCGATGTTCACACGTGCCACTGGCAAACAATTTTCACGGGCAATTAGAGAAAGAGACACGCGTATTTGCGGCCCGTTTGCGGATGAAACTCTGTGTCGCCGCGAATCCAGCCACGTACCGTGGAAATATATCTGTTTTATTGCTCGGCGATCGTTTTGTCACGTATTTTCGAGGGTTCGCGAAGGGTCGCATTGTCGGATTATGCGTGTACACACTGCGAACGAAGGCGAGTACGGGGTCGGTAAAAGCGCAGCTCGCTCGTACTGGTAATAATAATTTCCGGAATATATATATATATATCTGTTGAAAGTATTAAGTATCATTATGAATGAGTAGGACGTATTATTGAAAACGCGTGTGAAGTATTATCGAGCATGAAATATTATGAAAATTGAGTACGAGGTGTTATTAACCGCTCGCGCTGGCAACTGGTTCGCGCGGACCGTAACGAGTGACCGAGAACCGTATACAATAATTCGTCGATATCGCACGTATATCATTCGCTGGAAATTGTCGAGAATTAATAAATTTATTATCTGTTCTGTCTGGATTATACTTAAATATAGTTGAATGTGTTGCGATTATGGGGGAATAAATTCTCGGCATGCGTGGCACGTCATTCCAGCGAAAGAATGAGTATTATCGAGTACAATCTATTATTATTAAGTTATGTGTATGATGTATGAAATATTATGATTTTTAATCAAGTATTATTACGAATGTGCATGAAGTGTGAGATATTGTGATGAATGAATATAAAGTATCACGAAGGATTATTAATATATATATATATATTACACACACACGCACATACGTACACACGTTATTTATGAAGTATATTATTAATGGACGATCAGACGTATGACAAGAACAAAGAACGTTATGTAATATGAAAAATCGTAGTACAGCCGGACAGAGGGTGATTCTCCGTGAAAAAAAACGAGGGAAATATGTGGTACAATTTTTTTCATCCAAGTTCGCCACTTCGTTCTCGAGGAAATTACGCGATTTCCTTATCGTGTATTTTATTGCCGGTTGTCTCTGCTCGTGCCACTGATTATAAACATTGACGATAATGATGGGATACTGTGGAAAATAAATTTGAATCAATAAATTTCTTAAATGAAATGTATAAAGTGTCAGAGACAGATCGCGGCGATAAGATACACTAAACTCCATGGTTTCCGGACCTCACACCACTGGACTTCTAATTGTGGGAACATGTCAGAGAAGAATTTGTCCAATGAAAATATTAACAACATTGTACAGCTAAAGCAAAAAATTCGCCAACTGCTTGAAGAAATAAAAAAATGATAATACGTTACAATCCGTCCATTTATCATTAATTCGTCGAGCACAATTATTTATGCGACGACATTTCCAACAGTAACTTGTAAAGTAATAAACTTTAGACTCGATTTTTTTAAAAAAAACGAAGCCTCGGATGAAAAAAATTGCATAAATTGTTTTTTCCTTACTTTTTTTTTTTAACGATTTTCTAATCCACCCTGCATAAAAGGTCTTTCCGGCCGTCACAGAGGACGAACTTTCTGACGATGAATGAAAAACATGAAATGGAAATATATGCACTCATAAAAAAAATCTATGTGTCTTTCCACACGTTTGATCGTCCGTCGCGTTGTCAAAAACGCACACACACACACATACAACTGTACAAACTGTACATGATCTCAGTAACTGTCCAAATTATCAAAAAAAAAAATGGAAATTCCGAAACTTTTCGTAGACCTTGCCCTGCCAATTATTTCGTTTCTGCAAATACCGAATATTGTTCTCAAATAACATATCAACAACGGTTACGTTATTCCACGATCAAAAGGTATCGACTTTTCGACAGGGCAAAGGAAAGTGATTAGGCCTCGGCCTCTGTTTGGCCCATTTCTCACGCCGATCTGTCTTTCTATCTCGCGCGATCTAGCCGACGGTTCTTCACACACGTGAACGTGAATTGAATGATTGGACCGGCTTGAATAGGATCGATTAGAGCCACGACCCCGATACTCTTATCTTTCGCACCACACGGACGTTCTTTGTACTTTTGACTTTTTTTTTTTTTTTTTTTTTTTGCCGGCGACGCGTAACGCAATAGAGCCCGGATATTTTGCCGACGGTTTTCACGAACAAACACGGACGGGAGAGGCCACGGAGCGGCAAGAAGAATGAAAGGACACGCGAGGGCCCGATCGATTTTTCGCGGCAACAGGACAGAGTTAATCGACACGTGGCGAGACGTGACGAACACCATCGTTCCCCTCTTTTTCTTTCTCTCTCTCTCACTCACTCTCTCTCTCTCTCTCTCTCTCTCTCTCGCATGGCTTACTCAAAAAAAATGGCACTACGTTCAGCAACACTCTCATGGTGACACCGTGCAACGTTCAACTACTTTAGCGGAGTAAAGCGGTGTTGGGGCCGCTCTTATACCGTGGCTAAACTGCACTACCGACCTCTTCTTACGATTAGCAAGCTCCAATTTGCCGAAGTGGCCGGGCTCTCTCTTTCCCAGTTGGGAAATAAAACCGGCGTTGCTGCATGCGCGGCCGGTGACGGACAGTTTTAAAAGAATTGACACGGCCTGTTACAATCGGGGCAATGAATGGACCCTCCGCGACCCGTTAAAACCGTCATTTCGATACTGTCCGAGCAATTACATCACGTGTCAACGACCCGTTCACGACCGTGCAGCCGTCCAACTCCAATGCACGAATTCCCTTCGACGCTTTCGTCTCTCTTGCCGCGTTCCATTGCGCGTGCTTTCGTCGCTACTCGTCGCCCTTGTGTCTCTCTTTTCTCTCTTTTTTTCGGTGCTCTTTATCCTGTGCTCTCCATGTCCTCGCAGTCATTTCTTCGACAATTGCCTTTGGTTTTGTCAAACAGATTTCCTCGGATCTTTACTTTTACGAAGGGGGAGGAACTGTTGACCAGTTTCGTCCTCTTTGACGTCTAGGGTCTCCGCTATCGATTTTTTTCACGCGTGCCTTTCTCGATTCCCTTTCTTTGCCGCTTGCTCCACGGGATCGCGAGTTCCCAATCGCTCGTGGTGGTGGAGAAGTTATCACGAAAGATTTTTTTTCCGAGATTTTGTTACAAAATTTTCGTCGCCAACTTAATAATTTTTCCTTGGCCCGGCGAGTTAGGATGCGGCGATGGATTAATTAAATTTGTGGATAATTTCGAATCGTTTAAAAAATGTTAATCTCGGGAAGACAACGCGCGCCTGGAATGTAATACTGTTGTAATACTAATCGTCGCTAATTGGACGCAGTGGCGATCGAATTCTCGCGTATATATATATTAGTGAAATCGTAATATCAGAGAAGCTAACGTTCCCTCTGTTAATGCAACAGTCTCGAGCAACAAGCAGACAGTAGACAAAATTGCGCGTCAGCTCCGTGAAATTTTATCCACCCTTTTTCCGTTTCCTTCTTACAGATTGAACTTTATCGCGCATAATCAACGTATAATTTCCCACCGACATCGCAGTTTGTATTTAGCAAACTTTAATGTAAATTCAACGTAAATCTCCGCAACGTGTTACAGCTTCATTTATTCTGGATTCGCGAGAATTATCATGTTTAGGATTTCGATGAAATGGAATGTTTCGTAGCTTGTTATGAAATCCGTCTCTTTGAATGATTTTTCTCGTCGAAAGATTGTCCAAACGACGTTAAAAGGTTTCACAGTTTTAATTTAAGGTCGTTATAGAAATATTAACGATCAAAGATTGGGTGTATCATGTCGTAACTGCGAGATAGAACTGCGTGGATACGAAAATTCGAAGTTATATAAAACTGAAGTTATAAAAATTTGAAATTATCACGTCACTGTCATGCGAAAATTGATCGAAATCATAACGGGAACGAGACTAGACCGACAGAATGTGAAAACTAAAGATACGAAGGTCGATATCAAGGCTGTCATTCACAGTCGTGGAAATTGGTTGTTAAGCTGCGAACGTGCAGCATTTTTTTTTCTTTTTTTTTTTATTTTCACGAAGGTAATTTATAAAAATGGCAAGATTGGAGAGAAAAATTATTTTAACTCGTCAAATATCACACCAACAGTATCACAGTCCGCGCGCGCGTGTGGTTTTTTCCCCCGTATTTTTGGCACGTTTACGTGCGTCGCGTATTACTGCGCTCTCAAATTTTCCATAAATGCATGAAAAGTCTGCGCGGTGATTACACGGGCGATCGCGCATGCGTGAAAATGATCGAAACGTAGAATAGAGATAATCAATATTGGGAAGGATGAAATGCAACGAGGCCAGTGGAATAAAATATGCGATAATGGACGATAGATTGGAGGTGCTGGATTGGGAATTAGGTTACGCGGGCTCTCGCGCTGGCGCGAAGAAATTTTACTTAATCGAACGGGGAGAGTTTCGGTGTCAACGGCGTTAACGTATCGTTGCAATTAGCTTGACCCGTCCTTCGTCAACCATTGACGATGGCAACGATAAACGGTCCACGGAGTGTGATAATAAAACGAGGGACTTAACTGACCTAGGAGAAACGGCACTAGAATAAACTCCGTCCACGCGCGATAATCGGTGTCGTCGCTCAATTTGCCACCAGCTTCTGTTCTCCTGGTGCAGCAGTCAGTATAACAGACGAATCAATCGATCTCCCAGAGCGAGAAGTTGTGCATTTTCTGCGGGACCCTCGTACCTGTTGACTGGTGTGCACTATATTGTCCTTCCTCCGCTCAATAACACACGGCTACGTCCTCTCGCTTTCGCAATTTTACGTGGATGGTTCCTTTTGATGAAAGTTTCCGTCCTGTTGTACGAAAAGTGTCGCCTCTTTCATTTGCTCACTGTCTTCGCAGCATACTGATTTTAATAAAAACTAACGTTCCTCCGTCTTCCTCGGTTGAAATTTGGAAAGCTCTCACGAACGATTATTCCAATAGATCCTCCTTCGTCTTTAGTCTCTGAGCTCTCTCGATGATGTGTTCGATGATCTCTAAGTCATTTATCGGCACTAAGATGACCTTTTCGTGTAGATACTCGCTAAATGATTCGTCCGTCTCGCCACAAGTACATTCTCTGAACGGTGAAACATTTTTTTTTAAGTTGTCTGATAATCACACCGAGAGGCGTAGAAACATATTCGGACTTGGAACGCAATCATTCTAATGGATTGCCCTTCAATCGCTCCGACCCGATTAATAATTTCGCCGTATCATCAGACAACTTATAGGTATTTTTCAACTCCATTACTTGCCGCTCCCACGTCTCGAAACTGTGTTTGCACTCCCATGAAAATTAATTATAATTCGGCGATGGCAGTGATACTAACAGGTGGTACTCTCTGCACTGTTATTTCTCGTTCTTGATCTCGAACGCTTAATCGTCGCGTTTCTCTTAATAGCTACTCAATTCCTACACGCACACACACATACACACATATACAGAAACGTATATATATAACTTAGTGCATTAAAGGCTGAGTCTGAAAGACTCGCCACAAAACGATCTCAAGTTGTCCTAAGGCCTAATTTTCTCTACAATTTATGGCACTGGGCACTTCCCCGAATTTGCCCATCCCACATAAATTGTAGTGTATGTTAATTATATATTATACTGTATGTCAATCATATATTATACTGTATGTCAATCATATATTATACTGTATGTCAATCATATATTGTACTATATGTATTTACTGTATATTAATTATATATTGTACTGTATGTATGTACAATATGTTAATCATATATTGTACTGTATATTAATATATATATTGTAAAACTTAATTCAAGCAAACATATGTAGAATATAATAAAAACAGTGTAATGTATAAATGTAACAGATGTAACATGTAACAACATATGTAACACACAAATGAACATATGTAATTAATAAAAATAAAGACTGAACGTTCTTTCGAAACAATCATTTGTTTGCAGATAATATAATGTTAATCATATATTTTACTGTATGTTAATATATTTATAATATACATATATTGTAATGTCCAAAACTTAATTGAAGCAAACATATGTAGAATATAATAAAAACAGTGTAATGTATAAATGTAACAGATGTATAAATGTACAGATGTAACATATGTAACACATGAATAAACATATGTAATTAATGAAAATAATGACTAAACGTTCTTTCGAAACAATCATTTGTTTGCAGATAATATAACATAATAGGTAAGTATAATAGGATCCTTTGCGTTTCGAAGCGGAGGAATAAATTGTTTGCAGATAATATAACATAATAGGTAAGTATAATAGGATCCTTTGCGTTCCGAAGCGGAGGAATAAATTGTTTACAGATAGTATAACATAACGTAAGTATAATAGGATCCACTCGAACTTCGAATCATCATCGTGACGCGACTTTTCCCGAAACGGTTGATAGAAGAGAGAGAGAGGCGAAGAAGAAAAGCTGAATTGAGAAAAATTGTGGGATATATCGTTGGTAAAGACCTTGAAAGCCGACATTTGTCTCGCTAGAACAAAGAGAGTAATTTTGTCATTATCGCGTTGATCAGCAGCAATGATCTCGTTTGCAACACTAAATTAAATGACGTCGACGACCATGGTGGACGAAGCGATAATCGCTTTCTGTAAATATCACAAAAACTGGACCACGTCTGGATAATTCAATTTCCTCGTTCCAACATGTGTGTACAGCTTATGCGCAGCTCAATTTATTTTCTGTACGAAATGTTACGAACGTTTTAAACGTTTTTTAACGAACGTTCCATTTGCTGCAAGTGTTTTTTAATTTACGCTTGATACGCTCGGAGATTTAATTTCTTTCCCCCTTTTTTTTTTTCTTTCCTTTCTTTTTTTCTTTTTAATTTCTCGAAAACTCGCACGAAATAGTAAAATGAAATTCGCCACTTTATTCCCTTGTTCAATTTTGTAGCTTGAGATACTCCCTCGCATTCCCTTAAATTCATCAGCCTCGATCGATAGCCCACTCGAAAGTCTAGTTTAATTTCAATCGTTTGAACGATTTTGTTTTTTCGTTTTTTTCTGTTGTATTTTGATTCGCCAGTTGTTCATCCGATGACGTACTGCCTGTCGGCTCCAACGCAGATCAATACAGTAAGTATAAAGCTCCGTTATTTCCGCTCACTTAATCTAAACAGTGATTCCCATTAAAATTCGAGCGCCAAGTATCGAAGAGGCCGCGCGAACATAAATAAATCTCGGAGGCCTCTGTTTTCAAAATTTGTCGTTCATTTCAGTCTCGAAAATGAGAATCAGTCACGTCGTGTGTAAACGCATCGAAAAATCATCTTCGAACGATTTAATCTACGATAGCTTTCAAGAAGAAAACTTCTCTTTACACTCTACGATAGCTTTCAAGAAGATAGCTTCTCTTTACAATGATCCCTCAATATTTGCTTCTACGATACTTTTTATCTCGCCAATTGAAATACAACGCTTTCTTTCAACGCTTCATTCTCGTCGTCCAATAAAATCGCGAAGAAAAAAGAAAAATTATACTCAAGCCTTCAGTCTTCAAGTCCATCATACTTCAAGCAATAGAAGAGATTTTACAGTGTTTTTACATCGTGACAATTTATGGTATTTTATTTATACTATGTACAATAGTTTTACTACAATTAATTACGTTATGGTATTTTATTTATACTATGGTTTTACAACAATTATGTGCAATATATTATATTTATATGCAATATAATATATTTATAATATTTCAATATTTCAATATATTATATTTATAATATTTCAATATTTCAATATATTATATTTATAATATTTCAATATTTCAATATACTATATTTATAATATTTCAATATTTCAATATATTATATTTATAATATTTCAATATTTCAATATATTATATTTATAATATTTCAATATTTCAATATACTATATTTATAATATTTCAATATTTCAATATATTATATTTATAATATTTCAATATTTCAATATATTATATTTATAATATTTCAATATTTCAATATATCATATTTATAATATTTCAATATATTATATTTATAATATTACAATTCATATGCAATATATTATATTTATAATATTTTCGAGATGAAAGTTTCGTTTACTCACTTTTAAAATCGTCGAAGTAAAACGAACGACGCGTTCTCGAAGACAGAGGTTTCCAGCTTTAAAATAAGACGCGCGCGAATACGAGATTACAAGTTTCAGTGTTTGTTGTCCGAAAATTAATGAGCGTCACTGTGCACGTGCATATGTATAATACTCACCCTTCTATGGGGGAACATCTTCTCCTTTGGAATTGATGAAACGCTGAAACGGAATATAAAATATCCCTTTGAATTTATATGAATCGATATTATGTGCGTGCGTTTTATAAATATGGGGGGATGGCCGGTATTGCCATTGTCATCGTCGATTGTAATAACTCCTGCAGCGAAGATAATTGTACTACAGATTATTGCAAATAAAATGGTGAAATCTGCGTTCGCGAAAGCAATATCAATCAAATTCCAATAATAATCGGTGCGTTTCACAATTCCTTTCAGCTCAGGTATTTACAGATGTTTATTTTGATAAAGAACTGTACTATTGTTACAGTTAATACGGCGAACGACATATGGCAGCTTTCAGATACTTACATTTTTTTCGCATTGCGAGTCATTATCTCAATTCGTTAGATCGATGCTTCGAGTTGTTTACAAGAAAAAGTTCGTAGTTTCTTTTTGATAAATAATCATTCTTTCGTAGTTGATAAATAACAAAATTAATCTTGTAACAAAATTAATCGGAAATTACTTTATGTATTGATTTTAACGAGCTTTAAGCCGTTGAGCCGACGTCTGACAATTATTATCGAACTGCGTTTTTAATCATAAAATCCTGAACGATTTTACGTGTTTGCATGGTCCGCTATTTCGCAACAACAATAACGTCGAAAATAGTATCGAACATTTTTTTATTAATATCTGAAAAATTAATATAAAATACCCGAAGTTAATATTTCGTATTCCAATAACTGAAGTCCTCGCCTCCGCCTCTTCATTCGTTCTAGAATTTCAGCCCGATTGGACCCTCCCTGCTGCCCTATGGGAGAACAGTCAAAATATAGGTCGTAATAAAATGTATTTTTTTTTTATCCGGCGGAATACAATTTTCTGTTACATTTGATGAAACAAGAAGAGAAACAAACAGATGGAGATTTTAATTAGAAAGATACGATTTCTAAAAGTTCATAAATTAAATCACTATACAGAGATTAAATGGCAATTCTTCTTCAGCTCCCATAGCAATTTTGCCCGATTTACTTCTTCTCATCCATTACTTCCTAATAAGCAATAGAACATTTATTACTTTCTTTCTTTGATAAATATTTATTACTTCCTTTCTATTGTCATCAATTTGTCAATTTCTGGCGCTGCTATAACAAATAATAAGAAAACGTCTTTCCTAGCATTTAGAAAAAAATATGTCCTTTAAATTGTTAATATTAATTCCGCGAAACGTATTTATACGAGCAACGTGACTTTTTTTAATAAAAACACGCGATCGTTTCTGCTGATCGTTTTATATTCAGTACCATAGACATTTTAATTTCGATTCAAATTTTAGGCGAGAAATTAAACGCGAAATTAAATATGTGTAATATTATTTAAATATTAATATTAATATACAAATATAATAGAATTTATAATTTATATTATAATATATATTATATTATAATTTAACATTATAGTTAAATATAATGTCATTACTCGGCCTCTGTCGGGTAGAATTTTTAACGATATTCTGGTAATCCGGTTGAAAAAAAGTCGATTCTTTTTTTTTACATTTTCTCAAAATACATATGCTCCCGAGAGTGTCTATTGTAGAAGGATTTGTTTGATTTCGTAAAGTTCAGCAAAGTTGTAGATGTTTAAAGGAAACAAAAACTTCAAACGTGTTTTTCTCGAAAAATATTCCATTTTATAATATTACTATTTATACTGTTATTTACTTTTGCATTATTATTGCAAGTATGAATTTTTTTGTACAATGGGTAACAAGAACTTCAAACGTATTCCTCTCGAATCCAGATTTTTTAAATTAGCTGACGGGATATCTCACGTTGATTGATGGACTGGAAATTTGGTGATCTTCGCCGGATATACCTTTATCGCACGAACCACGGATTTCTCATGTTTTTTCACCGCCTGAAGACAAGAGGCACAAGAAAAATCGATACTTCAACTTCGAAATGCTGTCATTTTTTTAATTGTCGAAATTTCACTGTTTCCGTGGTTCATGCGATAGCTTGAACTAACTATTTATACTAATTATGATGCATTTTGGTTTTTTTAGTTTCAAATGACCAGGAAGCACGTCAGTCATTTTATTTAAACAATATTATTTTTAGAAAAAAAAACACGCTTTTTACCTAAGGCCATATAATTTCCACAACTTTCGTTAATTTCGTTAAGAAAGAAATTTGTAAATACTCTTTAAGCACGAATAGATCTGTGTGCGAAAACTGCGCATTAAAATGTATCATGGTTTCCTTAGAAACAAATCCCAAAGAAGAGTCGACCTTTTCAAGCCGGATTACCAGAGTATCCCCTTGAATTCTTATTCAAACATTTCATACATTGAGAGTAGTCTGAAAAAACTGCTGAAGTTTATAAATCGTCTTAATTAGTATTTTTCGTATACAAATATTTATGGATCTTCAAACACTATTTGGTATCACGCAGCAACAAGCTGCTGTTTCTGTCTGCACACTGTTGCTCTTCTCTGATACTTGATTTAATTCTATCCTTCTACAATTACGTCCTTTGTCTGGCACATGATGTATGCCTATCCTCGTTATCGCTCTCCTTGTTTATAAATGCAAGGCATCGAATGCACCGTGCTGTGCCATCTATCAAAACTGTTGAAACTAATTTCTGTCGATACGCTATTTTAATTAGAATAGTTTTCAGTAGATAACAGAATACAGTTCTAGTTTGCGGCGACCTTTTCAAAATTGAAATTAACATCAAAAACATTAAAATAACCGTTTTGCCGAAAAGTATGTTTCCTGTAAACCGACACCGTCAACTGTATATAAAAGTCCTAATAACAATATTATCCTAATATTTATAAATTGTTTTATTTTTATTATTACTGTGGAGATATTTACTTATTGATAGAGATGTATATGTAGACCCCATTTTGCAATTTGTTGTTCATTCCTTAGTCGACATTCACAGAAAACAGTTCCATCTATTTGTGCTATTAACTACTTTATCTGATATATTATTGTTATTTAAATATTATTTATTATAATTTATAAAAAGTTACTAAAGTCATGGAGTTCTTCTTATTTATATTTGTTGTATTGTGATATTAATTTAAATTATCATCATAATCACTACAATTTTCTGGCACATATTTTTTAAATAACAGCGGCGACAAAAGGAGAAAGAAGAAAGTAAAATAGCGGAAAGTATATTGTGTTCTTAGTTGTTGTTAAAACTCGAGCAAAGCAAGCGGTCGTCATAAAGATCTTGTTACACATAAATTGAAATAAAAAGTTATTGTTGTAGGTATATCTCGTCTCATATTACAAATTCCCCATTATTAATTAATAATTTCATGATTTTTAGATTTCTGTTGTTTTATTTAAGGTAACAATAAATACTGTAATTTCTATATTTGGTGGAAACTGAAACTACACATGCGCCGTTAGTTTTCAGCTTATAACTCCGTTAACATATGGTAAAGTCTGTGACATATAATTTATGTAGAAAATAATTATATTATAGACAAAAATTAAGTTCTCAGAATAGTTGTGTAAATAAGAAATTGTTCACGTTTAACTCAATAAATAATTTTCGGTGCTCATTTTCTGATTTTAATTCCTATCACCAGTAGCGATGCGGTGCTAAACCTATTTAAATCGATATGGTAGAATGTGACATGAAAATGGTACGGTGGTTAATTGTTCCACTGATTACGAAAAAAACATTGGATGTTCGGTTTATTCTAGTTAGTCAATGTTCTTACAATTAGCACATACCTCGTCTGTGATTCTAGTTAGTCAATAATAAGATATCATTTTACTTAACTAAGTTAACTAGTCAATAATAAGATATCATTTTACTTAACTAACTTGCATCATTTTATAGTTCTCCAATTCATCGTTGTTTTCACGTGGAATGCGATAAAAAAACCAGATTGTTTTCCTCTGGTCGGTATTTCAGTTCCTGAGAAACGAAGCCTCATTTGTTATCCGATCTATCTTAGTCTTAACCAATGACATATTTTAATTCCTAACAAACCAAAGTTGCTGAACAAATACGACTAAAATTTAACATGATCACAATTGAAGGTGTGAAAATTTTAAAGCATGTATGTTTATAATCAAGTATAATTAGTTTTTTCTTAGTTAAAGTACACACAATGCACAGGATAAGTTGCAGCATGAGGAGTGGACTTTGGAGCAGCAACTAAGCTTTTAATCAATATTGAGCAACAAGTATTGCTAAAGCTTCTTTAATCAATTAATGAAATCAAATGCAACATAGTTAAAATTGAAATAACAATCGTTCTATTTTATTCATATATGTGAATATTGTATACACGTATTACAATTTTATATAATTCACACATTCTACTATTGAATTTAATGTAAATTGTCGTTTATTTTAATAAATTTATTTATTTTAATAAAACTGACTGCAACTTTTGTTACTTACCTTTAACTGTAACCTTTTCCGATCCTCTTTCCGTGACATTTTCCAAAATTAGGATAAGACAAGTTCGAAAAATTCAGCAAATTTTTGTTTATTTACATTTCAGATGTAAATAAACAAACCAGGATGTAAATAAACAAAGGAAAATCTAAATAAACATTGAAAATCAAAACAAACAAACGAAATTTTCTAAACAAGCTGAAATTTCAGTCGGTCGGAAATTTTTCGAAACTTTTTTCGAAAATTCGTTTGCATTCAGAATGCAAATAAACGCACCGGGATGTAAATAAAGAGAATGTAAATTAACAGACCGATATGCAGATATACGTTGAAAATCAAACAAACGGAATTTTGTAAACGAAAATTTCAGTCGGTAGAAAATTTCTCAAAAATTTTTGTGAAAATTCATTTGTTTACATTTTGAATGTAAATAAATACACTGGGGATGTAAATAAACAAAAGAGAATGTAAATAAACATTGGAAACCAAAACAAACGAACGAAATTTCGTAAATGTTGGAATTTTTATTGTGAGGAGGACTACTTTTCAAATTTCTCGCTTCGGAACTCTGCTAATGCAAAATTTCTTAGCGATGCTTCTCGTTAAAGGATTGGGATTTGTCATTCTAGGCGTTTTGGACAGAAAAAATGATAAAACAGTCAATTTCCTTCATTAATACGTTTATTGAGATTTTTTAATAATGTACAAATGAGTTACAATGATCTTAAAATATAATAATATCGTCGTGATTATTTTTATAGATCGTATTACAATATATGTTAAATCCTCGTATAAAGTATTCTAAAATATTCGGACTAGAAGGAAGAGAAAGTTAGGAGTCCACTAACACTTTCGAGTTTGATGATACTGATAAGTCTGATATGTCATGTCACGGCGTTTTTTAATTAAATACCACTCTCGAGAGATTGCAAAAAGGTATACAAAAGTTACAAAAAGCGATGAGATACAACTGCAAAAATTGATTCACAAACGAATCCTCTTTAATTAATTTTCTCCAGAAATTTTATTGAAATTCAGTTCAAAAGATTCTTAATTATCTAAAGAATAGAAAGGACAAAAGTATTTCCTTTGTAAGAGAGAAGAAATTTTCCGTGACATTAATCACTGTAGATTTCAAACAGAAATGGAATTTACTTGGCAGCGTAATTACTTTTTCGGTTGATGAACAAGCAAGCAAGTTAATGCTAATATGTGATGAGTAGTATACGATTCGAGAACTATTCGAGATAAACCTTAAAATCAGCTAACGCAATCTATAGTGAGATATCGTAGGAAAATATTACGTGATTATGTACACAAGTAACTTCATTAAAATTGTATACAAATAATAAACGTTCTCATAAATTCTTCTCTCATAATATGCGAGATATCTTTATCTTGAAATTGTACACTATACTGACATTATGTGAGACATCTCTGAAAAAAACTCTGAATCACGCGATATTTCCATAAAATTTCAATAAAGCCAAGTGTTGTTACGTATCAATTTCTAATTTGCACGTTTTTCTACGAACGTTTCATTTCAATTCAACGTCACTGCAACATGTGGAGGAGATTTGAATAATTTAAGAATAAAACATCGCTGCCTATTGTAGAAGTTATCGTTTGCGGAAAACTCTTTGTGATATTTTAAAAATAAATATATAAGCGAAACTTATACAGACATATAGATGTACACAAATTATAAATTTAATTATTAGGTTTATGCAATATGTGTAAAAATGCATTGAATTGATTCTTATTTAATTTAATTATTAAATATTACAACAAGTACTCAACTTTGGGTATTTTATATATTTTTTCATATTATGGAAATTCTGTAGGCGTTACATAATAGAAGTTACATAAATATCCTTAGTCAACAGACCGCATCTACTGAAAACTAGTATTCTTTACTAGAACTAGAAATCTATGTCAGAAAAATTATAATGCAAGGAATAGAGAAGAAATTTTATAAAAATTTATAATATAATGAAGAAGACGAAATCATTCAAATTGATTGTATTAATCTATAAAATGTTGTATCAAATCTATAAAATTTCTCTGAAAAGTTATGAATTGGTAATTCTGGCACATTGGTAGTTCTAGTATTAGATGGAAATATTTGTAATACAAATTATAAATTATTACTTATAAACGACCTAAATTATAAATTATTACTTATAAACGACCTATCATATCGCTTGTAATTCAACAACACTGTTTATATTTCGCGGACATAGATTGCTGATTAAAATCAACTTTATCGTAATTGTGAATGTCAAAGTTCGTAGGAAAATCCATTTAAACTAATAACGTATAATTCCAATGACGCCATAAACTCTACACCAAACAGAGAGAGGTCTCTTACTGCGTATTCTAGCTGCTTCGAATGAAATTCAAGTGTAATCATTGTAATTTCCTTATCGTTAATTATATCATCGATCGAAGAAATTTTATTGCGCATGTGAATCAGAAACACTTCGCTTCGTCATCCTGAGGAATAAACAATGGAAGCATTCGTTGTAGAAACAATTCTCTCACGTTCTGTTGTCCAAGGTTGGTAAATAAACTGCACATATAGTTATAACGAATTTATTAAAATGTCTTATTTCCCAAGATAAGTCGAGGTACTTTTCAACTTTATAAACTCATGTTTTTTTTCTTTTTTGTATTTTAAGTGAAATTATACGAGTTAGTACAAAATAATGACTAAATATTTTTGAAAAAAGAAAATATATTCATAAAAATATATTTTATGAAAGAGACGATATAAAGAATAAAACTTCAGTTTTTCTCCAATTTCCAAAGTGATAAGACACTTTAATCGAGAAGGCTACGTTATAGATTTCTCGTGAAAGTGTAATTACGCATACATATTCGCAATAGTTATTGACATAAGAGTATTTAGGGGTTGAAGTTAATCTTGATAAATGGACAGAACGTGGACGTGACCTTGATAATAAAAATTACTCCATTCAAAATTCCACTTGATTAGTACACGTCAGCAACATGCCATTATATGGAACTCTAAAAAATAAAAGAAAAATTTTAACGAGATAAATACATATACACGTTATTTTACAACATGATTCATTGGAAATTTATAAATCGTGGCTTTTGAAATTACGTTTCTTTAGCTACACTAATAAGTAAACTTTCGCAATCTAATTGCAATGAAAACTAAATTATACTATGTCCCTTACCATCAATTTTCGCAATCTAATTGCAATGAAAACTAAATTATACCATGTTCCTTATCTTTTAAAATCTTTAATTGCAAACCTACATTTTATTTTATTAAGGTTCTTAAAATTACCCATGATTATGAATAGAACTGGGAATTAAATAACTGAACTAAACAGCATAAGAACAAGACTTCGCGCTTCTGGTATTTCCACGATTCTCATAGACATTGTATTTAAATAGGCAATTCCATCATTAAAGAATTTTTAAACACTATTACATCGAGAAGTTTATATCGTAAGTTTTAACCTCTGACATATTTATATGTAATTACACTTGTTTGTATGATTGAACGAGAGGCTTGGTTTGGTATTTTTCAAGATAATTTTCTTATCAAGGAAGAACTTGCAACGATGCAAATGAAAAATGTGAAATAGATATATCTTTCGTTCGTGAGAAATCAGTTACACTTAATTTGATTCATATTATTTTCTTCTAATTATTATAATTATTATAAGTTTTTTTAACTTGGTCTTCAGGGCATCAAATATTTAAATTAAAAAGAAAACGGAAAATTTTTACACATGATGGTGTATGACGTCAGGACGAAACCGCAACAATGTTTATTGATATGAATCAGCAGCCAAATGTATTGTCAATCTTGCAACATTCTGCATTTTTGACATCATCTATCATTCTGTCCTGAATTTCAGGATATTTTCTTGTATATTTTATAAATATTTTATAAATGATTTTTCCAATTCAAACGTTACGTAAATAAATAAATTGGAAAATTTGTGCGAAACACATTTGTTCGAATTATATTAAATCTTCTTAAACTCATTGTCAGCTAAACAATTTTACAGTTGAACAAATATTTGTTAATACTCTCAACACTTATCGATATAAAGATATTCTAAAAGCATAGAGAATAGTAGCAAACAATACAAAGTATGAACATACTTTAGAAACAAACTAGATAACATTAATCCTATTAAAAAATAGAGTACTATAGAAAATGATGATTTATACGAAATTGCGTTACGTTTGTACTATAGAAAATGATGAATTATACGAAATTGCCTTACGTTTGAATAAAAGATTTTAAAAGATAAGGAAACCGTCGGATACCTGCGTCAAGATCCTTATTTATAAATAATCGTCGATTTCATTTGTTCAGGATGTCGATTTCTTTTGAGGTCAGGATGCTCTCGATAAATAAAATTCATTTATGAACTTTGTACATGCATGTCAAGAAAAATTTCACGAGAATCCAGTTCATCGTCGAAAGGAGAAATTAGCACTGGTAAAGAAAGTGCTGACCATGATATCAAGTAAAAGTTCCCCGGCATAAATTTTGCATCTTCAAAGATGTATATACACACACATCCGGGGAACTTGTACGGGGAGTCGTGGCGATTTTCCATCGACGTAATATTCAGCCGGTTCTGTGGTGGGGAGATCCCCTTTATCTGGCATCTGATTTATATACAAGAGGGACCATCGTCTTGGATTAGTGTCGAGCAGTGAAACCGAACAGTTAGTTCTCAGAGAACAAAGAAACGTCCTACAAATAAGCCGTGTAATATATTAAACTGTGTTTAAAAACAGCATCATGGTGAGATACACTTTACAAAAATTATTGAATTATTTTTAAATTCGTCATTGTTTCCTTTTCTTTTTGTTAAATAAATACTTGCTTCTCCCTAGATACAAATACAAGTAACAAACCGTTTATATCGTATATGAATTGGTGTTTAACTAATTTTTCAATTTATACTGTTACAGATAAAATACGTGACAATTTTATTCGCCACCTTTATTTTGGTTCAATCACAGAGGCCGCCTTATGCAGGAAGTAGCAAACCATATCCTGCTGTCCTTCCACAGTATTTAGAAGGAGTAACAGCTGGTGCAGCTAGCATTAGTACTATCGGGAATCGAATTGATTCAAACAACGGCAACGGACCATTAATGGAAGCTGCAGCTCCTAGTACTCCGATGGCAATACCAACGATTCCTCCAGATTTGCCCGTGGACGCTTTGGGAGACGTTAACTTAGTAAATAAAATCAAAACTTGGCCAAAGGATAAACAACCATTCTGGTTTCTCAACTGGCAAAAAATTCAAGAGCACCGAGGTGACTCGAAAAACCGAGCGCAGCCAGTAGAGACGCAACCGAATCAGAGATCGTTTTTCGCGGGCTAAACATTTGCTTTATATTCCATTCGAGACGACATATGCATACACTGCCGTCGTTGTTTTGCTAGTCAAGTTACACTTTTCTAAGAATTTTTTTACAAGACTTAATCGACCGATGATACGTCATTACTTTATCGACGCAGGATTTTATGTCGGATGAATTTGCGATGTTGCATGGTACAAAAATGTATGAACCACGGATCAGCCTTAATGTCCGTGTGCCTCGTGCGTAAATGAGAAAGAAGGACAGCGTTTTGTAATACTGTTTTTACACGGCGTGAATTTTTCAGAGCGAATAAAATTGAGCGTAAAATCGAGCGTAGTTGAAAAACTTTAAATTTCCAATCCACCTGCTGCAAATCAAAATCGCCAATGAGATATAGTAACAAGCCGCGACGAGACAGAAATCCAGAAATCCGATTGGCTGCTGCAACTTGCACACGATTGCGAGTGGTTGACTAGAGGCCGGTGACGTCACGCTGGCTCGACCAATGCAAGCGCACGGATCTAGTAATAGCTCTATGTGCATGCTGTAGGCTGAAGCGTGTTTATTCGTATCCGGGCGTACAAACGAGAAGTCGCGATAGAGCATATCGAGGGATGTTACCCGACAGATGTTATATGCCAGTCAGAATTTCCAAAGTTCGATAGATACCGCATTCATTTTCGTATACGTATAGAGAACGCGTATGTCCTGCGTGCAAATGTATCCGAAGTACTGTCGTTTTAAGAAAAAGGCAGATTGTACACGACTCGCCGTACCTGACAGTCCACGCGGCCCGGCCCCAAAACACTTTCGCCTCACTATATACACAAGAAATCGCATCGTGTTTCATTCACAACGCGAGCGCCACTGGCAATGTCGGGAAGTGACAGCCCAACATTCTTTCACGGCCAGCCCTGGTCCAGCTGGATCGAAAGAATCGGACGAGACAAGCCGTTGAGTAAGTGCGCTGAATCCTCATCGAAAATGTTCGCTCGTTCGCTGCCGCTGGTTCAAAACCGCGACAACGGCGAGCGTCCAGCTCATGTACCTAACCTCAACTTCGATGCTCCTTTGTCCGTCGACTTGACGCAGGGCATCATTAGGGCCCGTATCGACACGCATTTATTTAAACCGGTTGTCAACAATTGTCCAGCGCTTATCACGGCTGACATTTTCGTAGAGTGAAGCGCGTATTTTATCGGCTCTTTCTACCAACAAATTATGTAATTCATAGCGAAACCTGTCTGCGAAAAATAACGGAGCGTCGAAACGTTAGATTAGAGCATATAATATAATACAATTGGCATGGATCACTGACTTTCGCGGGACGATCACGACCGAACCCGCGCTTCTTGTTGGAACAAACATATTGTATATTTGTATTTTTATTATATTTGTGCTATTCTGTTCTCTCTTGTAAGGTTTTTTTTACTGGAATAATTATGCATGTAAGAAAATAATAAATATAATAAAAGCTGTTTACCCACAAGTTTGTGTTTTTTATTTCACATTTCTGCTTGGAAATTCATAGGAATGAATGAATAACTATCTTTTGAGGACAAGATTCAATAGATATGAAGCTAACAGTATCTCATGCTTTCTTAAAATCTTTCTTAACATGGTAATTACAACTATAATATATAATGATCATAAACTTCAAACTTGGGCATAGTATCAATCATAGTATGTAATTTCTTTTGTATTTTCTTGAAATACTTATTCTAGAAAAATTGTGTACTCTGTATTTTATACAGATTGATAATTTGCAAATGAAATGTCCTTGTGTTACATACTAGTTACTTTGTCATATGTTCCATAAGAAAATTTGGTCTGTTTCAGGCGATGAAGAATCAGATGTTCAGCTTTCTAGCTCAGTTACAAGGCTTTCGGCTGAAGGTAAATATTACACAGTCAACATACAATCTCTTTTAAAATTTAGAAACATATAATCTTGTTAAAAAAGAATCTTAATTGCTTTTTTAACAAGATCATTTCTGTTTCAGACATTGATTTATATGGATTCTGTCCTGAAAGAGATACTTTTTACACGGTAGTGTGTGAAACCTGCCATGCAATAGTCAAACCACAAGCTCTCATTCAACATATGGGTATGTCACTGTATAATTCTACTCTTTCTGTTCATACAGTACTGTTATATATAATTTTATTATCAATTAAAGATCATTTTACTTGCTTCAATGGGGCAATTGTAACTGTAAACGTAACTGTACCAGAACTATAAGTATTTCCTAGATAACTTGGCCTTTTCTTTCTAAGAAATATCTTTTTTATAAGTGTAATAAAGTCTCTAATATGTACATGATAATGAAGAACAATTACATTAATGTAATTACAAGTAACTACATTACTTACAAATATATAACACACATTTATATAGCTCAACTATTCTTTAACCAGGATATGTGCACACTGTAGAAATTACACTATATAATATTGTTGATATTCTGCCACAGAAAGTCGCCATCCTTCCGGCACGGTCAATTTTCCACCTCCCTCCACCCCGATTGTAAAAACTCCTCTGAAGACACCGTCGCCGCAGATCTCAAATAGCGGGAGCAATAAGAACAATCACACGAACGTGAAACGGAACACGAAGCAGCCGAACATCTCAACGAGCTTGTCGTCATCATCGATATCCATCTCGCCGTCACCTCGATCGCCTCTCGAGTCATTACCATCGACTGTGCCAACGTCGAACTCTGGGTCGGGGACTTTGATCACCTCGAGCCCTGTGAAAAGTCCAGGCACGGCGACCGGTCAGCCTCGTCGAAAGAGACTCAAAACCGACCGATCGTTGCTCAAAGACCGAGAGTACGACCCGGACCGACACTGTGGTGTGTGGAACGAGGAAACAGGCAAACCCTGCACCAGGTCGCTCACGTGCAAAGCGCACACGGTCTCGTTGCGGCGGACAGTCATCGGTCGGAGTAAAACCTTCGACAAACTGCTCGCGGAGCATCGTGCCTCGAAGGAGATCCCGAACAGGCCGACGAAAGTAACTGTGACCGGTACAGTGACCGTATCCTCTGGGACCTCGAACTTAAACCCCTTAACACCCACCACCCCCGTCCTGACCATCGAAACGGAAACACCCAGTTCGCCACCTGTTCTATCGCTGCCAGACACGTATCCACTGCCAAAGGTAAGAAGTCACCGTATCGTCATATCATTTCTTTTTGTATGTCTTCTTTTTTTTCTTTTTTTTTTTTTTTTTTTTTTTTTTTTTTTTTTTTTTTTTTTTTTTGATTCATTCCCTTCTGTGGTATATCCTTGGTACGAATGTACGGTGTGATGATCCTTCGTGCCATAACGTCCTGTTGTTTTGTTTCATCGTTACATATATAAATATATATATATTTTTTTTTTCTTTATGTATACGAGTTGGTAACTGTTGTATCGTGTTGTATCGTGTCGATTACGCATTGTAGATGTTTCTGGTGTTTCTGGAAGAAGGATCTAATAATTATCCGAGATGTATGAAGTAATTTTTGTTATCCTGGTTTGGTTGAATGGAAATGAAAGTTGTGTCTCGTTGGGCTGAAAAGAAAATTCGTTTCCCTGTTGAAAGGATGTTGAAAGAATTGTTATTTTTGGACATACGTATTTCAGGCGTCGGCGTAATCTTTGTCGCGTAATCGTTGTTGCAGTTTTGTTAGGAATATCTCGTGTATTTGTTGAATAGTTTAATGTTCCGAGGAGTTACAGCATACTAGATGTTTTTCTTTTCCTTTTTTTCTTGATAATACTTGTCGATAATATATATGATGGCTTACTCTTTTTTTTTTCTTCAATTTTGTTTTTTGTGAAGCAATAGCTGTGCATGTGATCTGATCGATATTTAATGTGTTATCCATACATTAAAACTTTCATTTCTTGGTATTCTTTGATAAATACTGCAAAATTAAGCGTGCAGTGGAGTAATTAGCCTCTTTTTTTATTTTATTCAGATTGACTTCTGAATCCTTTCATTTCAAATACTTCTGTCTGCATTCACACACTTTCGGAGCAAAATTAATCACGAATTGGAACGAGCATCTGCTGACGTTCAGAATTTTTAGAATAGTTGCAAATTTTCGGCCTTCGAGTAAACGAAAAATCAAGTCGCAGTCTCGATAAATCTCGAGCTTTCTTCGTTCAAAAATTCCGTAGCGTCTTTAAGAAATGTACGAATCTCCCTGGGATCGTTGCTGTGATCGATCAAGCTGTGTCGATCTGTTTAATTAAAAAAAGAACATCGTCAGAGACAAGAGTCTACCGAGTCAATCGCTTAGAAGTAGAGAACAAATCAATAGAATCAATAGAAATTAGATTCGAAAGACTAGCAGGCGATGCAACGACGTAGATATTCATACAGATTCTCACCGATTAAAATTCAATCGAGTGCCATCGAGTTTTAGAAGGCGTCAGGTGTCAGGTATCAATCGATACCCGAAGATCGTTCGTTTTCGTAGATCTCTTAAGACGCATTAGACGGAACGTAGCGAGGCTAGAAAAGAAAAGAAAAAAGAGAGAGAGAGAGAGAGAGAGAGAGAAAGAAAGAAAGAAAGAAAGAAAGAAAGAAAGAGACGAATCGAAGAAAGAGAATTAGTAATGTGGCTGACAAACATGGATCGATCGACGAGCCAGGCGAGTCAGCTGCGAACAGTAGCCCGCAAGAGTAGGGTGTCGGTTGATACCTGTTTTCTGTTTTTGTTATTGCAGGCTGTTGATTTGCTTTATCGGTGTCTGGCCCCGCATGGCTCCACTAAACCTGTAAGGCATGGTTTCTTTTGGGCACTTAAACGCCAACACCTCGTATGGGCCCTACGATTCTTATTGCGAGTCGCCAACGCTTCTCTTTTTTAGACCAAGCTCGAAGAGGACTTCGCCAACGAGGAGCTGAGGAGCCTGGAGTCGTCGCTAGTGAACTCGACCGGTTCGTCGCAGTCGAGCTCGATGATGGCGCCGATATCGGTGGTGTTGCCGTCGCTGTCGCCGTTGCCGGCTAATAACGAGGAATCGATGCCATCGGTCGCCACGCTGATACCGAGCACAGCATCCCCAGCTATACCGGTGCCAGCAACACTGCCAGCCACGTGCGTGCAACCGTCGTTGGTCACGACGGTCCTCGAGGCTGAAACACCGATGGACATCGATCCGGAGGCAGCAATGACCATCTACTCCCCTGTTTACAAGGATAAATCCAAGTTGCTGGTCGAGCTACCACGTTCGAACAATATCGCCCACTCTCCTATATCGTCTATGCCCAGCCTGCTCTTCGAGTCTATGGATCAGCTCGAACAATTGGAACAGCAACACGCGACGCAGATCAATGGAAAGAGACTGAATCACGCCGCGGCTCGCTCAAGTCCTGTTACGCAACGACAGCCGAAGAGGACCAAACACGACTACCATCAACAGGATCTGTCCACCACGGCGATACAGGTTGAGGCTACGACCACGTCCTCGCCTTATCCTCATTTCGGGGATGTATCTTGGTCGAACTGTCACCCGGAGCCACTGGCTGTTAGTCGGTGGCTTCGTATTTCGTCCAGCCGTAAGCAGTACAACTTTAATATTCACTGACATAAGACCCCACCCACTCCAGGCTGAGGACCGTGCGCCACCGGCGTTTGTCTACCTCTTCTTTTTTTCGAGATCCTTTTTTTCATGGTTGTCCTCGTCGCCGTCGTTGATGGTCTTGGTCTGAAGCCTGTCGAGAAGGGGGGCATGTCTTGATGTACGGTGAACTTCGATGTGATGAGCATGCGCACGGTGGAAAAGAGAAAAAAAAAAAAGAAAAAAAAAAAAGAAAGGAAAGGGAAAAAAAAATAGGGCACAAAAAATAGAAATAGAAAAAGAAATATTACCA
>NW_025110763.1:332188-350062 GCF_011392965.1 Frieseomelitta varia
AAAAAAAAAAAAAAAAAAAGAAAAAAAAAAAAAGAAAAACACGTGAGCAATCGGTCGTACGTGGAAAAATCGAAATCGATGGCGATGTATGTGTTTTGCATGCTTCATTCTGTCTGCCGGAACGATAGGATATCTCGAGCAGAAACATATACGATAGTCACACAGATTAAACGGGTCCTTTCTTTTTGTATCGCAATGTCGTCTCTATTCTGCCGGTGGATGATGGTTTCGTTTGAAAACGGCACACCACCATCGAGGTTGCTAGGCAGGCTAATCGTATTATTGGATCGCTCGCTTTAGAGGATATACAACTGAAAAATAAAAGAAAACGAAAAAAAAAAAAAAAAAACGGGGGGTTTTTCGCGAACGAGAAAACAGAAGCACATTTCAGATTCTTTCCTATTTTTTTCTTTTTTTTTTTTTTTATATATATATAAAGAAGAGAGCGATTCGTCGAATTTATGAAATCGCTGACAAACATTCCTGGAACATTATCATTATCTCCATTGATGAACTGTTCTTTCGGAAAGGTCAGATGGAAAAAGAAATAGCACGTCTAGTTCGCAAAGTTGTTGCTTCTGTTTTGATATTTATAGTTTTCGCGGAAAAGCGTACGAATAATCGAGTGATGCAACAATAGAGGCACCAGCCCCATTATCAAGTATTACATTGGCAGTAGGTAGGCATTAGAGGACATTGACTGAGATATATATATACATATAATTGCTTTTTCCACAAAATGAATTTTTTACTAAAAGTCGTTGCGGATCTCTCTCGGTGTATATCGGTATACATACATTTCTGATTGCTGCAGTTTCACCTGATGGCAGCCGTTCGAACGTAAAACGAACGGAAAAAAGAAAAACAGAAAAAAAAAACAGAAAAGAGATAGAGAGAAGCTATGATAGAAAAAGCAAAAAGAAAGGAAACAATGTGAGATTGAAAAAAATGTCGGAGCGTGCTCGGAGCAAGTTAGAGGTCGAGGTTTTCAGCGAAGAGAGAAGCGACGCGATGATGTTACGTGGAATGAAACGACATCGAATCTTAGACAATTAATCCGTGTGTATGCTTGTGTGTAGGATAATGGATCACGTGACCGGTTAACAAACATAAAGAGAAAGAAAGCAATTTTTCTTTTTCGTTGTACAGGACGTTTACAGGACGAAAGTGTTTTTTTTTTTTTTTTTTTTTTTTTTTTTTAGTGAAGGAAGTAGCTGAAAGGGTTAAATAAGTAGCGTTTTTGTTCTTTATTTCCTTTCTTTTCAGAGACGCCGCTGAGTGACACGCATTTTTTGTGCAAAACGTGTAAAACACCAGCAGTTTTTTTTGTTTTTCCTTTTTTTTTTTTTTTTTTTGTAAATACGCAGTTTACTGGATCAACCATTTACGGCGTAGTTGTCATCTTGTAAATACGAAACATTTATTAAGGAAATTGTAAATCGTTAATTAGTCGTGACACAGAGTGGCCGATCATCGAACTGTCTTGCGCGTAGAACTTCAACTTATTTTCCAATTAAATTGCGGTCCGCGTACAGAGGGTCTCGTACATACAGTCTTGTACATACATAGATCATAGTATATACATACATATATATACATATACATATATATATATATATTTTTTTTATCGATCACGATCTCTTCAACATTTTTATGTGTACATATACATACAACATATTATACGTATTACCTACGATCTTACCATGTACTGTCGTCGATGTTTCTTCTACATTTTTTCTTTTCTCCATCTTCTCGTGTACCTTCTTTTTTGTTGTTCTCTTTATTTTTTTTTTTTTTCTTTTTGGTTAGTCCCCTCCGCTTCTCTCTGTTTCTCGTGCGCATGTATAATTCTATTGCACAACCGTGTACATTGTGTAACATCGTTTATATAAAGCGATTTCGTTTAATATTGCCAGGACTTCTAGTTTCGTTTAGGAAGAAAACAAGGAAAAAAAAAAAAGAAAGAAATGGAAAAATTTGACGCGTAAAATAAATTGTCCGCGCGTTCGCGTGTTCCATTTAATCCGGCGGGAAGGAAATTTCACCGGTCTCGCGTTAGGCAATGATATAGCAGCACACGTAGCAAAAAAAAAAAAGTTCCGTTTAGGCAATTTTTAGCTTTTCGTTTGTAAACACGTGTTTTGCAAAAATTTATATAAATAGGGGAGATTCGACGAGACTTTTCTCGTCGAGTTGATGGCGGATGAGTTTTAGCAAAGGCCGTACACATTGTCCCGAAGTACAGTAGGTAAACTATTCACCAGCAACCACCGTTCACCATTTTTCCACACACACACACACACACACCCCACCCCACCCCCCCGAGACAATTTATTTTTATAAAACTGTGTCGGTTCTAATTTGCGTCGTGACGCCGTGCTGATTTTTCCAGCACGGTGGCGTGTATCTATGCATATATATTTACGGACTTCTTATCATAGATTGTGATATTTAACTAATTAACTAATTAGAGTCAAGATTATTCTAAATCGTGCGTATGCGTTAGTGAGAGTGAGAGTGACGAACGATTAGGCGGCCAAAGTAGCGATGGATCCGAAAAACTGGAGAAGGTGTAAGAAAAATTAGCGAGGATCGCAGGTGAAAAAAAAAAGAAAAAAAAAATGATCGATGTTTGGGAAGTGCAGTTTTTCATGAAATTCGAAATGTCACGAACTTGATTCTTTCGGTTGATTTCGGAGTTAAAGTCATGCCTGCGCTTCCCACTGTCTCTTTCCACTGTTGCAAAATATTAATTGTAAGATATTGACTGTTTTCTTATTACAATTGTTAGTAACAACAATTATAATTTTATATATATATATATATACATATGTTATTTATTAGTTAAAAAAAATGAACATAAATGGACGTAATATCGTAACTTTCACTTGCGATCTTCAAAACGTAGGATCAGTTGATGCTCGAAGAGACAACGTTAGGAGAAAAAAGGGGGGAGAAGGAAAAAAGAAAAAAAAAAATGAAACGTCTGCGCTTAGTTCGGCCGCAACTTTTCGTTGTTAGGTAAATCAATTTTTGTGCGTCGTGTTTGTAACGTTTAGAGGTTCTATTTCGTTGAGTTTTTCCGCTTTTTCTTTCCGCGTACGTACGCGCCGTTTCGCGAATTGCTTCGTTTCATTGGCGAACGTAAGCGAAAGAAAGAAACGATGAAAGAAGGGACGAGTAGCTAGAACAAATGGGGGGAAATTAGGGATAGGGAGGAAATTAGCGTAAGAGATAGAGAAAGAAAGAAAAAAAAAAAAAAAAAAAAAGAAACGAGAAAAGAGAGAGGAAAATGGAAAAGGGGACAAAGCGAGAGAGAAGAGAAAAGGAAGAAACAGAATAAAAAGAAGGGAGAAAACGAGGAAAACGGAGAAAGGAAAGAAATAACGCGTTCGTTTAATTTTCGACTGTAGGGTAGCGCGACGAAAATAAAAAGGCATCGGCAAGCGCGAATACTCTACCAACTTCCCTCCAGACCTTTTTATTTCAACCCTTTTCTTCCCGCCCCCCCCCCGCTCTCCCCTCCGTGAAACAATTCCGCGGCGCCCCCTCGCTCGTTGTTGAATCACGCGATTTCTTCCTTCCTCTCTTTTTCTTCTTCTTCTACTCGAACGTGCGAACGATGGCCAACGAAACGACCAGCAGAGAAGAAACAGAGGAAAGAAACGGCGAAGAAGAGAGAGAAAGAGAGAGAGAGAGAGAGAGAGAGAGAGAGAAAGAGAGAAGGGAACAAAGGAAGGCGAGGAAGCTCGGGGAAAAATGATAAAACTGTTGCAAAGTTTCCGAGGCGGGCTGAAGGAGAACTTTGTTATTCCACTGGTCGGAGGGAGATTCATACGTAGTAAGTAGCATAGTGGAGCGAAGGAGTGGGTGAAACGGTGAGCAGGCAAGATGCCTCGACACCGGCCAACTTTCCGCGTGAAACTTCGAGATTGGAAATATTTCGTGGACGCCTGCCTTGTCCCTCTTTCTTTCTCTCTTTCTCTTGAATCAGAAGAATCGATATCTCTCTTTCTCTCTCTCTCTCACTCTCTTTCTGTTGGATTTCGATCCTTTTTGCATGTATGTATGTACCTCGTCGTAAATCAACCGATCGAAACTTTCCTGCTAGACGCGCGTGTACGGAGTTGGCATTGGCTACGGCGTGGACAGAGGAGGGTAAATTATACGCGTATGTACTTTCAAATTTTGTTCTCTTCTTACTTTTTTTTTTTTTGTTTAGTGACTGGCGGTGTGTAATTCAGGAGACTGATTCAGGAGAAATATTATTTGTCCATCTGAGAAGCTTTCGACGATTTTTCAAATTCGATGATTTGGTTCTTAATGCTGGATTATTGGTAACTTGATTGCAAAAAATGTAAATTAACTGATGTTTATTTTATTTTATATTTCTCATTTCGTAAGTAAAATTGGAATGAAAAATAAAATTAATTATTCTGTGTTGTTGACGCTAGAACCACCGACTAAAGCATAAAATTTCCATTAGAGAACGTTGAATGTAAGAGAATTTAAAAGAATATAAAGAGAAATCGTTATAATACAATAGGGCACACAAGCTTTTATTTATGTATTCTACAAAGAATCATTCGAGTCTCCAAAAATACACTGTTTTACATCTAAAAATATCCAAAATATCTAAAGATATCTAAAATACCTGACAAAAATATTTAAATGATCGTTTTGACCATTTTGGTAGTTCTAGTGTTAATTACTCGATGTCATTAATCGAAGATTAGGTTAACAACCAATCGATGAACTGCATAAGCTACAGCGTGGATTAAACAATGTACAACTGATAACATAAGAGATTAAATAACACAGAAAGTAAGCAAGGTCCAAAGGATATCAAAAGAATTCGCAAAAACGCGAACGGAGCCAATGAAAAGTGAGTTTTGTTAATGCGAAAAAACAGAGGATGAAACGAAAGCCAATAAAATAAAATCGGTCGAAAATTTCTTGTCCCAAAATTGTAATATTTTCTCAGTTTTAAGTATATTGAAATATAACCCAGGCAAAACAAATAATAAATTTATTACTTCTCAATAATGTCTATCCAGCGACATATCGTACCGACAAGTTCGAAAAGAAAGCGACGAATTTATTGTACACGGCTTGGTCGCTCGTTATGGTCCGCAATCAATTGCTAGGGCAAGTGGTTAAGAGTTCAAATGCTGTTTGTGGTTAAACAGCGAATTTTCTCGGCCAAGTCTTGGGAGAACAGGAAGTGGAGAAGAAGAAAGGAAACGTTTTTATTATTACCAGAGAGGAAATATTTGCACTGGTCGGTTACTTGCAAACAAGAATCGCACGATTCCGCGAGACTGCTCTTCGTGTCTTCTCAAATACGATTTCGCGTTCGTTCGGATTTCCTTTGATGCAATATCGCGAGCAAAAGTACTGGAAACGCGTTCAACCTCTCGATGCAGAAATCCCTGTTGCTCGAGAAGCAACGCGCGCGTCTTTTATTTTCTGTTATCGATCGCTCTCTTTGTTGAAATTTACTCGAATCAAACGTTAAACGTTTATTACGAAAATATTTGAATTGTGGCGTTAGTCGATCAGGCTTACTTTAATATTATTGTATTATGTATCGTGTTTCTCGCATCGTCGTGTTCACCCTTCTTTTCTCTTTTCTTTGAGTAAAAATTTTGAGCAATGAAAACACCGTAGAAAGCTGAGAAGCTTCTTCTAAAATTAATTGTTTTCCTGTCTTCAAAGTTTCAGAGAACTATTCCTCTTACAATTACAAGTAGATAATTATAACATTCACTTTTTAGTAAACTATTGATTTTCTTTTTGAAGAGGGAGAAATTATCGTAAACAACTAATTTTGTTCATTACCTCAACATCTTGTGACACAATATCTTCAAATAATCTCTAAAAAGTTTCCAACAAAATAGTCTTCAAAATCACTTTTTTACAATTAACTCTCCAACTAAACGAATAAAGACAAATAAATAAAAAAAAGAAAGAAATACAAAATACAAGAAATACGTTTTCTCTCGCGAATTTATCATTTGTTTTTATATTCTCATCGATATTAAAAATTCGTTCCTTTGGACCGGCTGGGAAAGGTTTTGTGTTGGAAACACAGATTAGAGTCCGTTCGGCAGTGCGTTAGGGAGAGTTCGGAATGGGGTTTGGCAAACTGCATCTTCGTCGTACATATTCAGTGATCCAAAGTTCGACGAGTGGCCGCCGGCGTGGGGAACTTGATTTCCGATAAATTCGTTGAGTACAACTCTGAAGTATCCTGGCTAACCAGTAAAGCGGAAAAACTGATAAGATTTCGCCGGGGGCTAGTTCCTTTTATTGTATTCATTTGCCTGCTCCCTAACTTATTCGTTTCCGCGGGCCCAATATCATTTAAAAACGAGAGTCTCCGAAGGTTGATTGTAAGGTTCTGGTTTCCCTAGCTCGAACTTGCCCAGTTTGTCGAAAAAGTACTGCTTCGATCTCTTTGTGTCTTTCGTTTCCATCTAGTATTATTTTTTTTTTAATTTTTAAAAGAATGATGTTTTTATTAAAAATTTCAAAAATGGAAAGAAAAGCTAGAGATTTTAGGAAAAGTGAAAAAGATACTCGTGTATCGAGATGCAGATAAAATCAATTTGAAATCAGGTGCGATCTAAACTCGAGGATGGAGAAAATTCGCGAATATTGTTTTAACGATACGAAAATATATTACATAAATTACTATATATATATACTATAAATATCTATATATAAATATATATTTTAAAAAATATATATTATAATATATATATTATAAAAATAAATATGTATATATAAATATATATTTCAAAATATATATAAATTACAAATATATTACAAAATATACATATTACACAAATTACAAATATATTACAGAATGCAGTAACAGAAAAATTCTTAAATCGATGAAATTTTTAATAGATACTTTCACTTGCCATTCTCATCGAGTACTAAAAGATTGCAAATTGTTGCTAGAAGGGAAGACTTGTGGGCTTGAAATGTGATGTAAATTTTAGGAAGTGTAATTCCGTAGTCATAAAGGAGGGGGTTGAAGGCAGGAGGGTGTCTTGGAAAGTGAAGAGGGCAGGTTGAAAGAGCGTCACAGGTCCCAAAACGCTTTGCAAACACTTTGAACGCAGACTCGTGTGATCCATTCAAAGATGCATGCACGTCTCGGTTAATATTGAAGCCTTAATTAACGCTCCTCTGTAGACCAGGGGATCAATCTGCAGAATTTAAATTGAACGTTTCATTGTGCTTTCAATAATGCATTTCAATTCTGAAAGCGCTTCTCGCGCTCCCCGAACAGTAATAATGGACGAAGATGGTCAATGATAAATGTAATGACTCCCAGAATAGAAACGTTGTTCATTTCCTCTCTCATTTTTCTAAAAGTGAGCGACTCTTCATTCACAGATTCAAATTCACTCAACTGTAAATGTATTTTCACGTGTATATAACTGAATTTTTTTGAAGCCATTGAACATTGAAAATTGAAATTCAGCTGTTCGACAAGAATATATATTCGGAAGAAAATTTTCTTCAAGTTATTCGTTTTATTTATTTACTAACAAATAAATGTTATCGTGTTAGAAAAATATTAGCTTCTGCAGGACTATGTATCCTATCAGATTATTTGAAGATCTTTAAAAATATCAGATCACTGATACTAAGTTTACATAAAATTTAATAAAGTAGATAACACATATAGACGGATTTAACTTTATTGTAACATATTCAAATATAATCTTATTTCTTCTCATTAACAATTGTAAATATTTTTCATTCTTTTGCATGGTCTGACTGTACATGGATACTCAATATACATACGTAATTTCTTTGGAATTACTAAAAATATTTAAAGATACAGATCTTATTTTGAATTTTCACTGTAACGACAATCAGGTGAAGATACAACAAATTTTTTTTTAGACTCATTATACAATCATTCTCTGAAAAAAGAGAACAGCGAGAAAGGATGAAAAACAAAATTATTTCCAAAAACAAAAATCTCAAAAACTCTGCCACCGTTTCGCCGATCTGAAATGTTTCTGATCGACGTAACTTCAAAGCCATCGCGACAGTTCCCTCGGGGAAACGATGGAACGCGAGGAAGGTGAAGGAAATTCCGGAGGCGCGGGGAATTTCTCGCGGGTCTCGTGACGAATTCAGGTCGAGTTACAGCGATCCGAAAGGCAAACCAGAGTTTTCGCGGAAGAATTACGCGGTTCCGCGGTAGGTGACTATAGCGGCTTTAAATTTTACTTAACATTATCTGGCATCGGTGGTGGGACGCCTCGCAAGGCCAGCCACTCGTGCCGAAGTTATGCACAGCATTTGCCCCGCGAGGACATAACTCTGCACGTAAAGTTGGCAGAGAACAGTGTCGGGATCCCTTCCGTGCTGGAATAACGTGAAAGCTGGAATAACAAACCACCTATGTTACTGTCCGTCCCATCCCCTCCCACCGCCTTTCCTTTGCAGTCTACCTGCAGCAGCGGATGTTGAATTCGATTTTGAACTTGAAGGACAGAAATTCGGCTTCGTATCCGGTTTATCAGGCGTCGATCATTCGATTGTATTTCTAGTCTACTGTCGTAACGTGACACTATGTTACGCTTCTTTCGTTGTTAATTGGAATTTCGAGGATCAGGATTATGTTCAAAATATACACGATTGTTGGGAGAAATTTTTAGTTATAAATTCAACAAATTTATTCGATATATTTGTATATGTTTTGTTTAGAATAGTTGAAGGCATTTATACTTTCATTTTAGAGTAAATGCGCAAAAATTTCGATATCTTCTCCAACTATTTAAATTTATTTATTTGTACGTGATAACTATGAAATTTTTGATGTTTGCGTTGCTGAAATTTTACGACCGTTCGATTTGAAAAGATTGGAAAGTTCGTAGTATAATAAATATGCAAGTAGCACTTCCTCAATTCGCATCCTGCGGTTCTCTCTGTCGAAAAAGAAACTGTCAGTCAGAATTCAACGCGCGAAAGATAATTCAAGAAGTCGAACGACGAAACTGAAGTCAATTAAATAAAAATATGAGATCACTGATACTAAGTTTATAAAATATAAAATGTAATTATAAATATATTAAACGATAATTATAAATATAAATATATTAAAATATAAAATATAAAATTTAATAAATTAGAGAAAAAATATAGAAGGATTTAATTTTATCGTAATATATCCGAATACAATCTTATTTTCTTCTCATTGACAATTGTGAATATTTTTTATTTCTTTGCACAGTATAACTGTACACGCATACTCAATACATGTAATTTCTTTGGGATTACTAAAAACTCGCGATGCATCGTCACACACGTGGAACACGGTCGAGAACATCGTTCGATATTGAAACTAATTATTCATCGTAGCTCGAAGCATCCGCGTAGCTTCCTCCGGTTCTGTAATGGAAAAGTTTCTCTTCTACGGCGGATGTGGTGTAACGTGTGGCGTCGGATCGCGGTACGAAACTTTTATTTACGGACCCGGGTAATAAAGACGATAATAGAATATTCTATATAAATGGAGAGGCAGCTACCGCCCTGGCTTTCATAACGTATTCCATTAGCGGAAGTTGCCGCGACGAACTTGCAGAATAGCCAGCCAGAAAAATGATAATAGAATTGAAGGGGTTCAGTTCTTCCTCCTCTTTCGTTTTCCTCCGAGAAGAAAAAAAAGGGAAACATTGATAATTTCGTCATACATTTTCTCTTTCGAAACGCGAAATTCCGCGTTTGGAGATATTTCGATTTAGGTGGCAAACCCATCGTCGCCGTAATCGACGTGCAAAACGCGAGTTTCGAGTTTCACGCAGTTCACCAACACTCTGTTTGAAATTTCTGTTGCGACGAATATAAACTTGCGACGACGCGATGCCCAAAAACGGGAACAGACATGTGCTCCCGCGTGGATGGGATATTCCAGGCGACAATATTTTTGCGAGCGAGTTTCCATGGCGAGTTGAATGCCTCTTGATCTTTCGATATTTACCAAGATCCAAGTCTCGAAGTATAGAGATTTTTCTTGTGAATTATTTGTGATTTTTTTTCTTATATAAATTGTAATTTGTAATTTTACTTTCATAGTAAATTGTAATTTTTCTTTTTAAATTTGTAATTTGTAATTTTAAAATTGTAATTTTTAATTTTAATCATATTAAATTGTAACTTTTCTTTTTAAATGAATTGTAATTTGTAATTTTACTTTTACAGTAAATTGTAACTTTTCTTTTTAAATAAATTGTAATTTGTAATTTTACTTTTACAGTAAATTGTAACTTTTCTTTTTAAATGAATTGTAATTAGTAATTTCACTTTCATAGTAAACTGTAACTTTTCTTTTTAAATAAATTGTAATTTGTAATTTTACTTTTACAGTAAATTGTAACTTTTCTTTTTAAATGAATTGTAATTAGTAATTTCACTTTCATAGTAAACTGTGACTTTTCTTTTTAAATAAATTGTAATTTGTAATTTTACTTTTACAGTAAATTGTAACTTTTCTTTTTAAATGAATTGTAATTAGTAATTTCACTTTCATAGTAAACTGTGACTTTTCTTTTTAAATAAATTATAATTTGTAATTTTACTTTTACAGTAAATTGTAACTTTTCTTTTTAAATGAATTGTAATTTGTAATTTCACTTTCATAGTAAACTGTAACTTTTCTTTTTAAATAAATTGTAATTTGTAATTTTACTTTCACAGTAAATTGTAATTTCTCTTTTTAAATAAATTGTAATTTGTAATTTTACTTTCATAGTAAATTGTAATTTTTCTTTTCAAATTGTAGTCGTACACTCAAGAAAATATTTCTTATTTTATCTCTCCCCTCCCTTTCGTGTCTTTTCGTTTCAATACTCTCGTGCTGTTTCTCCCTTTTCTTTTGACAGCGCGTTTTCTACAATTTCTTTAGTCATTTTTACATTCTTGCTCTTACAGAGTCCTACTTCCTTTATCTTAGTTTCTTTCATCTCTTGTTTATTCTTTTATTATTTCTCTCTCAAACGTTATTGTCCCTTTTCCTGCTCCTTTGACCACTTCTAACGCGACTGCATTTCGTATCTGTTCGTTTCACTTTGTGTTAGCATTTGCTTTTTTATTTCCTTCTTTTTTTTTACGTAACGATAATATTTGAATTTCTCACGTTGGCGGAAGTTTTTTTTTATTCGTTATTACAAGTCCGATATTAATAAAGGAAAATCAATTTCAGCAGAAATGAAACACCGAGCGAATAGAGGATTTATGAAATTAACGAATTATTATATTTGAAAGATATTAAAGGTTTCACCAGAAATCATTTAATTTTTATGAAAAAATCGTGAATGATTATGAACGTGGATTTATTTACGTGTTTTTAAATTTTTAGGAACATGACTAAGAAAAAAAAAAAAAAAGAAAAGAAAAGAGTAGAATCTAAATGAAAATTTGTTTCATTTGTTACCTACTGTCTATTTATCTATCTATTTATTAAAATCTTACAAAAACAGAGAGTATAAAAATCATTTTCATAATTTCTTCCTAATTCATACAGTTATATTCTATAAATACCTTATACTATGGATTTTGTCTTGGCTATCATTGTGAACAAGTGTATACTGATAAAATGATAAGTGTACTACTTTCAAATGCATTGTTTCTTTAATTAATAAAATAACATCTTCTGTTCAAAATCAATTTTCAGCTTTTCGCTGAAGAAATATAGTTTTCCAAGTTATATCACCATATAATGCAACAAAGTTGCACAAAGATTCGCTCTGCGGTTACAAAAATTTGAGATTGTAAATCTGTCATCATTACCACGCCGAATGAGAATCGTCTTTAAAATTTTATCCTCCACTTCAGCCATATGTACTTGTAATTTCAATACAACCCTCAATTTCCGTTCCATTCCGCCAAGAAAAATCACTAATAAAACACGAGATCTTCCGTCAGAGGTACAATCAGATCATCCAGGTCAACGCATTCGTTCGCGATATACACGTTACGGTTCGCCATGACGAATCCTATCAGAACGTGGTTAAATTACCGTGAACAGACAGACGGTACCTAAGGTTAACCGAGTTTACGATTACGATCGCGAAGCTAGGTGCTTAACTTCGTTCGACGACGAAATTTCTCGTTAGTAGTCACGATAACGAGCTGGCGGATTCGACCAGAGCCAAGCGAATTCGTCTGACGATCATTCTTCACTTGGATTGACTTTTGCATTTGATTTGGTTAAGCGCATATCGAGTATCGTTGAAAGAACGTACGTTATCGTTGGATAAACGTTTGGATACTTTCAAGTTACCGTAAAATGAATAAAATGTACTTTAGTGTACTTTGGAACTTTCGTGATCCTTGGACAGCGGATCGTTTTATAATTGGACGCGTGCAACTCGTTAGTTATACGATAGATCTCTATTTAATATGATCTCCGCTTATTTATTATTTGAACTAAATTTTAGCGAATAGTCGATTAAACGAACATGTTGCTGGTTAATGAACTCTTGAACCTGAAACGAAAAATCAATACCAGAGGGGAGAATCAATTGATTATTTTGCGAACTTCAATTGTTAAGTTAGAATTAATTATGCAAACTATTTATCATCTGATAACAAATAGAGTTTGGAAGCAAATTTTTTTAATTGAATCTTTTAACATTGAATTCTTCATTTTCTTCGGTTATTTTAATATACGTGACACAATATATTAATAAAAATTTTAATATAATGTTACAACATGTTGTGAATGGAAAGAAAATTTTCAAATTATCTTTATTTTTAAACTTATGAAATATATCATTATTACATTTCTGCAATCCCGGAGAAGTGACCTCTAATCACAAGCTTGAAAATGGAAGAATATCAACATTTTGAACGAGCAGCGCCAGCTGTCCAAATATTTATTCACGTTAGTGGAAAATGGCGACCAGACAAACGGAGGGAAAAGATCAAAGTGCTGAGAGTTATAAATTACATTCACTTTGTTGCAAATCGTGATATATAACTAATATCAAACTCGTTACTTTTGATTTGTTATAATACAAGTCGCACAAAATCCTGATTCTCCGAGTAGGAAGCAATTAACAACAAGAGAGTTGTTAAAATTTAAATGGCACGGCGATTGATATCCTAAAATTACTATTAATTACTATTGCACTATTAATATTAATTTCACTTAAAATTAATAAGTTTAATGTAACAATTATTTTTATTCTAATAAAACTTATAAATTATTAATTTATAATATAAGTTTAACCGTTATTGTTGGCACTTTAATTCATCATTATTAATTTTAATTCTCCTATTTAATTTCCATTAAATTATGTAGAATTTTTTTATTAATTTTATTATATACATAAGTTGTTAGTATTGAAATTAAACGTTTCTTAAAAATATCTCTAATAATTGAGTCGTTATCCATGTGATAATAGTAAGATGAAATTTTCATTTGCTTGAGTTCGTATAATTAAATTCGTATAATTTGATTCTTTCCTCAAACAACAGTAGTTCAGTGAATAAATGAATTTAATTGGCAGAAACCTAGCATTAATTAAAGCGAGCGAGCATCAACTAATATGTCGTTTAGCATTAACTAAAAATTTTGTAATTTTACTTTCTCGATTATTTTTCCAGTAATATAAATTTATCTAATTATCTGTAATCTAATTATTAATTATCCAACTAATCTAATCTAATTATCTGTATATTAAGCATTTATATAATTATACACTTCTTAACAATTTCAAAAGTAATTTTGCTTTCGAAAAATTATCTCCACGTTTTCGAGTTCGTCGTCTTCGATTTTTTAACGAAAGACACATCACAAATAATTGCACAAAAATCTATCTTTTATCAAAAAAGTCGTATCTTTTATAGAGAACGAGCAGAAATGCGAGGATAATTCAGAAATTAATATAAAGCGATAAATAAACGACGTGAATCGAAAGTTCGACGTTGGACTAAATTTTTCACTGGAAATTTCTTGCACAAACTAGTCGCGCTTTTGTCTTGTTATGCCAAAAAATGCACGGATTCGAGATTGTCGTTTGATCTACGCGCGCTCGTAACTTTGGCAGAATGAACGTAAACAGCATACATATCGATTTGGTTCTCTGATGTTATGGCTGAAATCACTTCAAAGCGTATGAAACGATTACGCCGGCAGATTTAATTGAATCGGAACCGACGGTTTTCGATTCCTTTTCCAAGTAAACTCTCGTGCAAGCAGACGTAACTTGAATCACTTGATTATATACGATGAATCCTGAAAAGGGCGTCGCGTTTTACCGACTTAACCGAGATCGAAAACCAGCGAAATGAATTGGAAGTTTCTTCGTTCTGCGCTCGTTTTTCATCAAACCAGCGAAACCTTAAATCAGTGAAAGAGATAAAAGATAATTCTTTCTTTGCAATATTTTTAGTAATTTTTATGGGTGTTTAACATATTGGATCGTTTCAAACGTTTTAGTATTTCTATTGTATTCACGGTTTTAATTTTACTGTAATAAAATATTTGTGATGTGTTTGATGGTCTAAGTAGTACAAGTCAATGATACAGGTTACGTAAGAACGATGTTTCGTAATTTTAACGAAAATTTAAACTAAAATTGTTTCAACTTAAAATTGAAACTAAACCTTCTTCTTAATTAAGAAAATTAAATTATTCGTCTAATTTATTTAGGTACAAACTCAAAGTGTATTTGTCCATTTGACTTGCAATGAATTGTACGTATAAAAATTGGATATTAAATAAATCCTCAATTATGTATAAACCATATGTTACATAGATTCTTAATATTGTATAAACTCTATTTTTTATTTACTAATTCAATGTTTTAAGTACCAGAAATCCTAAAATTATTCGCGATAAAATACAAACGAGAGTAACAATTCAACTTCCTCCAAAAATGAATATGCAGTTAACTGTTAAATAAATTAATTTGCGCAGTTCTAATTAAAGAACATGCTCCAATTAAATTCTGCTTCCTCCTGTGAAGAATTTACAACGAACGAGCAACAAACGAATTTTTGGTTCGAACTGTAGATGAGCTTAATAATCCAGACGTTGCATGTCATCCAATTATTCAATTCAATTACGTTAATCAATATTAAATCTGCAAGTGGTATAAAGTACATGATACACAATCCTACGAAAATAATTTTCTCGAAGTATGTTTACAACATTTAATAAATGTCCTCAGTTTCGTTACGTCATGTAACAATATCAACCTCCACAATATCCCCCTTCGTTTCCATTTTCGTTGTATATTCTACGAGCTCTGGCATTTCCCCTCTCTGTTAATTACCGTTATTCGAATCGTATTATTAATTGAAACAACAAACATTTCCAAGCAGGCGTCGAAGTACTTCCTCTCGTACTTAAGTCTGCTTCTTGCTTTGTTCGCATCGGAATCCCGGCTATTTATGTTTAGTTCGTGATATTTCGTTACCCCGTGATATTTTAACATTGGCGAATCACTTGAATATATTCATGAATCAACTTTTCAACTTTTGTTTCATACGCAGTAAACGAATTGCGCTATGGAATAATTCTCGCGTATAACGCGTAATGAGGATTCTTGTTAGTTAATTAGGAAAATTATTTGATAAGATTTAACTAACAGAGGCATGTAAAAAAAATAATCTTTAAACGTAATTTCAACGTATATCAAAAATATATCGTTGCCACGTTTTTCTTTGTTACAATTCTTTTACTACAAATGTAATTTAATTAACGGAGGCATGTAAAAAAATAATCATTTAAACGTAATTTCAATGTATATCAAAAATATATCGTTGCCACGTTTTTTCTTTGTTACAATTCTTTTACTACAAATGTAGTTTAATTAACGGAGGCATGTAAAAAAATAATCATTTAAACGTAATTTCAATGTATATCAAAAATACATCTTTGCCACGTTGTTATTTGTTACAATTTATTTACTACAAATGTAGTTTAATTAACGTAGGCATGTAAAAAAATAATCATTTAAACGTAATTTCAATGTATATCAAAAATACATCTTTGCCACGGTGTTATTCACAATTCCTTTACTATAAATGTAGTTGCATCACTTGCACTTTGTCCGAAAGATTATTGCTCTATATACCGAAAACAATATTATTAAAATAATCGCTTCTCAATGTGTCGAAACAATCATTCCAGTTAGTAGAAATGTAAATTGCACTTGTCAAATGCATGTAGTCTTCTCTGCACAAAAAGCGATGAGCCTATACATATTTATACTGCATACAATCTATAAATATGTAACGAATACCATATTTACAAATATTCAACACATAACTATCCCTTGGGTGACATTTGACGAGTCTAACATTGAATTGAGACAGTATTCAACGTGCACACTCTTCTTCTCATCTGAGAGTTGCAGTCTGAAGAAACGATCCTAGCATTTCGGTGAACAAAGTTGAACCTGTTTCGTATGGAAAAATTTTTTCAAATAAATCGCTCACCAACCAAAGGGGGAGTTAAAGCGTAACACGTAGTTCGTAAATTTCACGATTCACGAGTAAATAAAGTACAGCAGTATCGTACTCGGTACTCTGCCGAGTGAGTGATTGTTTCCTCGTCGGTCGAGAGAACAAGTACAGTCGATACAGTGCCGGTCATAAGGAGGAACGTGGCGCGGCATCCGGGGAATCCGAATCGTATTAAGCGGCTGGTTAAGGTGGGTAGGATGGTGGTGTGTGTCCGGGTGGAAAGAAAAACATTCGTGCACGGTGTGCACGATGCCGGCCCATTGTGTATTCCGCCACCGCAGCAATATTTCACCAAGTAGTATCCTACGTGCTTTTTCCGCGGTTCTGGGCCACCGATATCCCTCGTCCGCGGCAAGAACGAGGTCGCGTCTCTATCGGATTCCGGTCACGCTGGACAGATCTGCTCCTCCCTGCGAAAGAGCTTACTTTCCATAGGAGAGAGAGCTTACCTCCGTCGTTATTACCGACGCAGAGGTGATCGCGCTTCACCTGCGCGCGAGTGAATCGTCATTACGAGGCGACGGAGACGTCATTGGCGAAGATAGAACCGGCGATGTAGATTGCAGCCTCGTTTCTAAGTACGCCGAGTTGGACCACTTAGTGGAGTTTTCAGTTTAGTTAGGTTTTAAAAAAGGAGAGTAAGAATGGAGATTCTCCCGAAAGAATGGAGATTCTGTTTCATTTGAGCACTTTTACAGTATAATACTTGATTTCGATTGTCTAGAAATATTAATGTACATAAATAAATGAAAATAACGCTAGAAAAACCGTATCAAAATATTCTATTCTTCGTGTGAATCTACTGTAATTTAAACGATAACTAAAATAGGTATATTTATACACTCGTGTTTCTGTCCAGACAGAAATTAATATGAATTTTGTTTAATAACAGCTGTATTTTTTGAAGTAATTCGAACGATAGTCTGAAGTCAGTCACATTGATCAAGGTTCGATTGTAATGGTGCATTAATAAAATTGCAATAGTTAAATTAATATGGTGCAATAAGAAAAATTGTACAGTTATTTACAAACTTTTGTAAGTCATTTACAATGGCTGTAAAAAGTGCTACATTCTATTCTCACAGTATTAAATTTTTATAGTTACATGATAGTATAGTCTACGCAATGCATATATAATATATACGAACCTAATTAATTACTATGTAAACGCTATAATAAGTGCAATACTGCGTCACTGTATGCGTTGTATTTATTATACGAACCCAATTACTATGTAAATGATATAAATACAACGCATACAGTGGCGCAGTATTGTACTTATTGTAGCATTTACATAGTAATTAATTAGGTATAGCACTTATTATAGCAGTATTGTACTTATTATAGCATTTACATAGTAATTAA